>NW_004442709.1:0-1119 GCF_000184155.1 Fragaria vesca subsp. vesca
GCTGCAACTGGCCTGCTGGATGGCATGTATCTCGACAACATAGGCTACCTGCGCGGCATTATAGGCTGCCTGCGAGGCATTATAGGCAGTCTGAGCAGCTTGCTGTTCTCGTAGTCTCTGAACTTCCGACTCTAGCTGAGTCGTCCTGGTGGTCGTGGACGTGATCTTCCTGCTGGTCGAGGCTGCCTTTCGTTGAAATACTGGAGTGGTCTTTAGGACCCCCTCGCCTTTCTTTCCTAGACCCCGGCAGTAGAAGTTGTTTGCTCTCGGTGGGAAGGCTGTGCCCATAATCCTCGCCCCAATCGTCGGATCCGAAGTATCGGATCCGAAGTATCGATCCGGGACATGGCTTCGGATATCTCTTCCTCCTGCGTGTCCGGCCATGTCTCCCTCACTGTAGCACTCATCACCTCGTCACTAGCCTCCCTCACCTTCGCCTATATGGATAGGAAAAAAATTATTAATTAACATTTTGACATATATATAAGTAAATTTAAAAATTTAAAAACGTAAGATGACTTACAATATCCTCCTGAGAGTCAGGATATGCCTTCTCGTACGAATAGACGTACCGGTTGACTTCTGGATGTTCCTTGACCGCCTCGTCCATGAAGACAGGGAACGGTCTAGAACCACCATGATGGTTCCTTGTGTTGCGTTGCCGGTTCTGAGAGTTCGCTCGGGAAACGGCATTCAAAGAAAAAATAAATTATTAGTAAAATATTTAAAAACGGACGTACTTAATGACAAATTATCTAATTAATTTTTTAAATACCTGTTTACGAGGGTTGTTGAATTCTGATGTCAGAAGCCAACGCCACTCGTACTCCCTGTACTGGAACTCAGCAGGGGTACCAGAACGTTCGTTCCCGTGCTTAGTCCAGTGGGTCCCCAACTCGTTCTTCCACTTCTTGTACCTACAGATACAACAAAATTATTAGAAATATTATTAATATCACATACAATTTTGTTTTTCATTAACTTCCCAACGTACCTTCCCCCATGCACAACGTCGGCCCAGCTGTCCTTCAGGTGCTCGGGAACCTCAAACCACACCTGCATTTAACCGTTTATTGGTTTAGTTTTTCGAGAAATCAACAATGTAATACATAATATTAT
>NW_004442710.1:0-1034 GCF_000184155.1 Fragaria vesca subsp. vesca
ACAAATTATCTAATTAATTTTTTTAAATACCTGTTTACGAGGGTTGTTGAATTCTGATGTCAGAAGCCAACGCCACTCGTACTCCCTGTACTGGAACTCAGCAGGGGTACCAGAACGTTCGTTCCCGTGCTTAGTCCAGTGGGTCCCCAACTCGTTCTTCCACTTCTTGTACCTACAGATACAACAAAATTATTAGAAATATTATTAATATCACATACAATTTTGTTTTTCATTAACTTCCCAACGTACCTTCCCCCATGCACAACGTCGGCCCAGCTGTCCTTCAGGTGCTCGGGAACCTCAAACCACACCTGCATTTAACCGTTTATTGGTTTAGTTTTTCGAGAAATCAACAATGTAATACATAATATTATTTTGTAAACTCACCGACATCGCGTTGTGGACCATGTCCTTAACCTCCTGCGGGACCTCGCCCCAGTCTGACCACAACATAGGGACTCTATCCCTAATGAGCGCTCCCACGCGGCCGGAGTACATCCTCGACTTCCCGCCCTATACTATGTGGCCATCCCCGTCAGTATTGATGACGATCCTCCCCACGGTACCCACGATCTTCTCGAGAGCCTTCCCTGTGACGGGGCCTCTCTTCTTCTTTGTCGGCTTCGCTCCGACGGTGCCTATCACATGATAAACCAAATTGATTATTAAAATCGGAGACCCTTTATTATTAATTATAAGAAAAGTAATCATGCATCACTGATTACCTGAGGCGCTCACGGCGGACCCGACGGATTCCGTCTCTGTCGCCGATGATGATACCCTCGCGGAAATAAGAGGCGTATCAAAAGGCACGAACCGGTACGCCGCTGATGGAGCCACTGGCGGGGGCAATGGATAAATCGGCATCCCTGAGCCATCGACTACAGGTAAGGCCGGTATCATCCGCGGAAGGAACAGATGAGGCGGCGGCATCTGTACCTCAGATGACCCACTATCCGAAGAAATAGGACTCGGAGTGGGCGCCCGGTGTATCTCAGGCATACGGGGTGCCAGACACCTCCGTCTGGGTCTGA
>NW_004442711.1:0-1043 GCF_000184155.1 Fragaria vesca subsp. vesca
GTTTTTCGCAGATTTGGCATGTGCGAAGCTGTGAAGCTTGCAGGTGGCGTGTAGGCTTTTGCCTTAGCCAAAAGTGACGTGTGTATGATCAAAACCAAGTCCTTTCGGTCGTTCTAAGGTCGTAAACTCCATGACTAGTTAGCAAAAGCTCCCTGACATGAACATAAACTAACTCAGATGACCTAGAGGATCCGATCATGATGATAATTTTCCAGCTTTGATAAGTCTTCAACGTCTTTTGCAAGACGGCAATTGGTTTAATAGCGTAGGGGGATCCAAAATCAAAAGCTTTCGGTAACTCCAAGTCAGTATGACCAGGCATGTCCGTGGAGGGTCGGTAGTGCGAGGCACACTTAAAACCACTATCTCCTTAATTTCGGACAATTCTAAGACATCACACTGAGCTTGGATGAGCCTAGTTGAACAATTGATGATGAAAAATCCGCTATAGGGTAAAAGACTTAACCGGAAACACGTGGGCGATCCTCCTTGAGGATGCAGTGCCAAGAGTCACCTTCAAAGGAAGGGACCAAAATCGGTACAATATGCCATGTTTCTAAGGACGATGTAAGTGTACATCTTGATTGTAAATCAATATGAACCATAAGAGGAGAATAGTTTCACTTCGAAAAAATTCTCAAGGCATTCATTATTGCTAATGTGAGTACATCGAGGTCTCAAATAGACAAAGGACGTCGATACAACGCCTTAGTACATATAACTTGGAACGAAAATCAATGTCTAGTCGATGACATCAAAGTCATGGGTAGCTAGAGCAGGATCTGAATCTTTGATATTCGCGATCATGAGGATGACGTTCTTGTCCTCATATTGATTTTCCATACCTTTTTGTATGCATTCACAATTTAAAGGAGCTTGACAATCTTGAACCAGTGATCCGAAGATCCACAACGGTTGCATTAATGTCATGAGCTGACGTGAGTAGTTTTGACAAAATAGTGTCTAGACCGGGAGTGTCGCTATTAGAGCCGGCAACACCTCCCCCTCTTTTCTAGACATCGGCACGACGTTTTCTGCCGTTG
>NW_004442712.1:0-1244 GCF_000184155.1 Fragaria vesca subsp. vesca
ATCATGGGCACAGCCTTCCCACCGCGAGAAAACAACTTCTACTGCCGGGGTCTAGGAAAGAAGGGCCAGGGGGTCCTGAAGACCACTCCAGGATTTCAACGAAAGGCGGGCTCGACCAACAGCAGGACGGCTCAGCTAGAGTCGGAAGTTGAGAGACTACGGGAACAGCAAGCCGCTCAGGCTGCCGCTCATGCTGCTCAGGCTGCCGCTCATGCCGCCCAGATCGCCGAATATAGAGCCTTTACTAGAGCCCTACATGCCGCCCAGCAGGCCCAGCAGCAGCAGATGTTCCAGTACTTCCAGGATTTTACAGCTGCCCAGCAACAGGGACTTCCACCTCCGCCCATGCCTGCGCCTATAGAGTTACCTCTGCCGCCGCAATCTCCTCACCAGCAGGCCTGAGATTTGGATATTGATTTAGACCATCTAGATTTTGTGTAGTTGATACCTTATATAGTTTTATGTGCTTCTTGTTGGTTATATATATGGAATTGTTTTGGTGTATTTTGCAGCTTGCTTGGAATGGTAATTTAAGAATTTCGTGTATTTTTTTTTTTACTGGAATGGCGTTATAGCCGACGAAACATGCCACAATTCGTCGGCTATAGTAATTTTTTTTTTTTCCAAAGGGTTTAGCCGACGAATTATAGTATGTTTCGTCGGCTAAACACTACTAAAGCCGACGAAACAGACAATATGTCGTCGGTTATAGTTATTTTTAAATATTTTAATTATATACTTTAGCCGACGAAACAGAGATATTCGTCGGCTAAAGTTTTTCAGTAAAGCCGACGAATATTCTGTTCGTCGGCTAAAAGCTGGAACAATAGCCGACGAAAAATAGTTCGTCGGCTAAAGTCTGGAACAATAGCCGACGAAAAATAGTTCGTCGGCTAAAGTATGGACAATAGCCGACGATGGTCTTTAGATTCGTCGGCTAAAGTCATCACCGACGATCCTTTCCCGACGACACTATAGCCGACGAGCCTTCGTCGGCTAAGGTCTTAGCCGACGAATTAGGATACCAGGCCGACGAAAATATTTCGTCGGCTAAAGTACTTGTCTTGGTAGTGACATTTGAAGACATGTTAAAAAGCATTGACATGCTAAGTTGTTGAAACTTCCGTGATTAGTAAGAATCAGGAAGAGCCCTATGATTGATGTAAAGATCAGGGGGAGGTGCGAACTTCAGGGGGAGTCTAGCACATACATACATGTCACTATCAAATGTGAAGGGTGCGTTG
>NW_004442713.1:0-1106 GCF_000184155.1 Fragaria vesca subsp. vesca
GTGCTCATTGCTCTGGGGTCCTCGCTAGGGAGTTTGTGCATCCGACACGACGACGGATTCAAGTCCTGCAATAAGAAGAAAAATCAAATTAGTATTATCGAGCCTAATAGCCGAAGAGCAAGTGTTTATGCGCCTGTCCATGTTAGAACAGTAATTTGACAATTAACTATCGTCTGAAAATATCTATATCTAAAACTATCAATATATAGTTGTTAAATTCCATGGTTTGACTATATATAATAATCACTATATATAAAGATCATTATATATAGTGATGACTATATATAGTGATCATAGCTGAGCCATGATGGACATCAAGTTTGGCATTCCAAATAGGTTAACGTGAAAAAGAAGAAGAAGAAGAAGAAGAAGAAGAGCGATATTCTTTCATAATAACGTTAAGGTGAATGTATATATAGAGAAGATGACAAAAGATTTATCTAAGCGGAGGCTTATGATTGAGAAAAATGATGAGTATTAGTCAGTATTGCATGTGGGATCATTTATAATCTGATCAATTTGTCGGTCGAACCTCAAAGTTAGTGCCCTAGCTGCTCTCTGTATAGAGACGATGATTAAGGGGATTGATAATATTCCTTTGTAAAACTACCCTACCTCTCTGCCCTCTTGCTGATAAAGAAAGATTTCACATGCAAAGTGCCAATATAATTAGTTTCACAGAATTAGTACTATTACAGTTTGCAGATTTGAATTTATAACCACACTGATACTATATGTGTGTGATGATAGCTAGGGAGCTATCGGACGTGCAAACGAGTAGCACAACGAAATGGATATAACTGCCCCAAATACCCCAGCATCCATGATCAATGCCAGATACCGAAGCGCAAAAGGTATGGCCTGGTATACAGACCAACAAAAGAGGGGTGGTACGACTAGCGCATGAAAAGCTGCTATAGGCCACCTCCCATGACAAAAAATTAACCTGTCAATCACCATTGTGGCTATGAAGAAGGTGGCAGCCATCCGTCCTTGGAAAACCAGGAACGGAATTGGGATGCACTCATCACACTTGAGTTCAGGCCCAACGGTCTTGCAGGTGCAATGTGTGAGGTGTAGTTGCGGTGAAAACCACTATGAGTTGG
>NW_004442714.1:0-3717 GCF_000184155.1 Fragaria vesca subsp. vesca
TAAAGTTTTTTTTTTAAAAAAAAAAAAAGTTTTAGCCGACGAAATACTCTTTAATTCGTCGGCTAAATCTCTATAAAGCCGACGAAATAGACTATATTTCGTCGGCTTTAGTTATTTTTATTTTTTAATTACAAACTTTAGCCGACGAATATTTTAAATTCTTCGTCGGCTAAAGTCGGAGAAATAACCGACGACATGTTTTTCGTCGGCTAAACGCTAGACTATAGCCGACGAATACCTTAAATTTTTTTCGTCGGCTAAAGTCTAGACTATAACCGACGACATTTTTTCGTCGTCTAAAGTCTGGACTATAGCCGACGACATTTTTTTCGTCGGCTAAACTCTGGACTATAGCCGATGACTTCTACATGTGTCGTCGGTTAAAGTCACCGCAGACGACCTTTTCCCGACGAAATCTTAGCCGACGAAAGGTCGTCGGCTAAGATCTTAACCGACGAATTAAGCTGACAGGCCGAAAATTTTTCGTCGGCTAAAATGCTTGTCCTGGTAGTGTGCATTCCATGATTAGTTACTGCATTCATCGTGGGCTGGGTACGAATTTTTAAACATCAGATACAAAATACAAAATAGAAAAACCTATATCAAATCCGGATGAATATATATATACATATTTTTTTTTCTTATTGAATTCATATTTTTGAATAAGTATAATTTTAAACATATATATATTTCACATTATATTAAGTGTTTAAATTTAAGCATGAACATAATGAAAAAATATGGTTTCAAAAATATTTTTTATAGAATAAAGACAAAATAATCTAGAGCCTTAGATTTGAGAAGGATAAGATTGAATTTTTACTTTTTCAATGTTGCCTCAGCCTTGAATTAACGAGCAACATTGAATGAGTGTATCCGCCCATGCCTCAGCCTTGATTCAAATTAATATTTTAAATAGGATGAGCGGCTATTTTAGATCGAAGAAGAGTTCGAAGGGCCAAAGGTCCGAATCGTCTGAGAGAACCTCTAACAACCCCCAAACGTCGTTTCAGGGCCAGATGACAGCCAGACGTGCGAGCCTTCTGGAGACGGCGCAGAGGCAGCCGGAGGTGCCCCTTTCATCGAGGCTGGCGGCCGTCCCTCGTTCCTCGAGGCAGCTGTGGCCTCAGATCCAGACGGAGGTGTCTACACCCCGTATGCCTGAGATACACCGGGTGCCCACTCCGGGTCCTACTTCTTCGGATAGTGGGTCATCTGGGGTACAGATGCCGCCGCCTCATCTGTTCCTTCCGCGGATGATACCGGCCTTACCTGTAGTCGATGGCTCAGGGACGCCGATTTATCCACTACCCCCGCCGGTGGCTCCATCAGCGGCGTACCGGTTCGTGCCTTTTGATACGCCTCTTATTTCCGCGAGGGTATCATCATCGGCGACAGAGACGGATTCCGTCGCGTCCGCCGCGAGCGCCTCAGGTAATTAGTGATGCATGATTTGTTTTCTTATAATTAATAATAAAGGGTCTCCGATTTTAATAATCAATTTGGTTTATCATGTGATAGGCACCGTCGGAGCGAAGCTGACAAAGAAGAAGAGAGGCCCCGTCACAGGGAAGGCTCTCGAGAAGATCGTGGGTACCATGGGGGGGGTCGTCATCAATACTGACGGGGATGGCCACATAGTATCGGGCGGGAAGTCGAGGACGTACTCCGGCCGCGTGGGAGCGCTCATTAGGGATAGAGTCCTTATGTTGTGGTCAGACTGGGGCGAGGTCCCGCAGGAGGTTAATGACATGGTCCACAACGCGATGTCGGTAAGTTTACAAAATAATATTATGTATTACATTGTTGATTTCTCGAAAAACTAAACCAATAAACGGTTAAATGCAGGTGTGGTTTGAGGTTCCTGAGCACCTGAAGGACAGCTGGGCGGACGTTGCGCATGGAGGAAGGTACGTTGGGAAGTTAATGAAAAACAAAATTGTATATGATATTAATAATATTTCTAATATTTTTGTTGTATCTGTAGGTACAAAGAGTGGAAGAACGAGTTGCGGACGCACTGGACTATGCACGGGAACGCACGTTCTGGTACCCCTGCTGAATTCCAGTACAGAGAGTACGAGTGGCGTTGGCTTCTGACATCAGAATTCAACAACCCTCGTAAACAGGTATTTAAAAAAATTAATTAGTTAATTTGTCATTAAGTACGTCCGTTTTTAAATATTTTACTAATAATTTATTTTTTCTTTGAAGGCCGTTTCCCGGACGAACGCTCAGAACCAGCAACGCAACACAAGGAACCATCATGGCAGTTCTAGACCGTTCGCTGTCTTCATGGACCAGGCGGCCATGGACATCTAGAAGTCAACCGGTACGTTTATACGTACGAGAAGGCATATCCTGACGCCCAGGAGGATATTGTAAGTCATCTTACGTTTTTAAATTTTTAAATTTACTTATATATATGTCAAAATGTTAATTAATAATTTTTTCCTATCCATATAGGCGAAGGTGAGGGAGGCTAGTGACGAGGTGATGAGTGATATAGTGAGGGAGACATGGCCTGACACGCAGGAGGAAGAGATGTCCGAAGCCATGTCCCTGATCGACACTTCTGATCCGACGATTGGGGCGAGGATCATGGGCACAGCCTTCCCACCGAGAGCAAACAACTTCTACTGCCGGGGTCTAGGAAAGAAAGGCAAGGGGGTCCTGAAGACCACTCCAGGATTTCAACGAAAGGCAGCCTCGACCAGCAGCAGGACCACCTCCACGACCATCAGGACGACTCAGCTAGAGTCGGAAGTTCGGAGACTACGGGAACAGCAAGCTGCTCAGGCTGCCTATAATGCCTCGCAGGCAGCCTATAATGCCGCGCAGGCAGCATATGTTGCCGAGATACATGCCATCCAGCAGGCCCAGCAGCAGCAGATGTTTCAATACATGCAGGACTTTACAGCTGCCTAGCTTCAGGGACTTCCTGCTCCGCCCATGCCTACGGCTATACCGCTACCCCAGCCGCCACAACCTCCTCCGCAGCCCCCAGAATTTAGACGATTTAGATTTTGTGTAGTTGATGAATTATATAGTTTTATGTGCTTGTTGTTGGTTATATGGAATTGTTTTGGTGTATTTTGCAGTTTGCTTGGAATGGTAATTTAGAAATTTCGGAGTTTTTTTATTTCACTGGAATGGACTTATAGCCGACGAAAAACGCCTTAATTCGTCGGCTATAGTTTTTTTATTTTTTTTAAAATAAGTTTTAGCCGACGAAATACGCTTTAATTCGTCGGCTAAATCCCTATAAAGCAGACGAAATAGACTATATTTCGTCGGCTTTAGTTATTTTTTTATTTTTTATTACAAACTTTAGCCGACGAATATCTTAAATGTTTCGTCGGCTAAAGTCGGAGAAAAAACCGACGACATGTTTTTCGTCGGCTAAACTCTTGGACTATAGCCGACGAATATCTTAAATGTTTCGTCGGCTAAAGTCTGGGAAGATAACCGATGACATGTTTTTCGTCGGCTAAACTCTGGGACTATAGCCGACGACTTCTACATGTGTCGTCGGCTAAAGTCACCACAGACGACCTTTTCCCAACGAAATCTTTTCCATCGTCTTAGATTGTCTTGGGCGACGAACAATGTTTCGTCGGCTAAGTAAGACTTGGGCAATGAATATTCCTTTCTTAGCCGACGAACTGTTTCGTCGACCTAAGAAATTGAATTATTGCCTGACACAAAGCATAACGA
>NW_004442715.1:0-1316 GCF_000184155.1 Fragaria vesca subsp. vesca
AAAAAAAAAGTTGCCAATGGATCTATACATTTTTTATGTTATTTCTAATACTTTTTATATTTTTTCTGAGGTAAAAACGAGTTTCCTAGGCCGAAAATTTTTTTTCTGACCGTTGGACCTCTCATCTGGACTGGCCGTCCATAATTCTTGGGTGAAATCGTGGCCGTTCGTTCGATGCTCGTTGGAGCTGCTCAACGGTCAACTGGGTGACCGCTGCACGTGACGTGGGCCCATACTCAGCAGAGAGGCGCGCGAGGGAGCTGGAACTCGTGTTACGCGCGTCGTCGTTTTAAATGGAGCTGGAGCGCGTGTTTGCTTCCACATTTGTGCCGAGCGCGTGGTGACACGACCCACCCCGAATTTCACCCTGAAACCCTGAGTAAGTCGTGCGGGGACCACCTCCAAGGAAAATTTACTGAAAAGATTAAGAAAATCTCCCTTGTAGATGGACAACCCTAACTCGAAAATTTCATATTACACTCTTAATTCAACACTTCCGAACCTCACATAATATACAATAATCCCAAAGTATTCAGAGCTACTAAACACAAGCGGAAGCAAGAAAACACGAGTAGGTTGAACAGGTAACCTACTGGCGAAAACTGGCAGAAATGCGGGTGACTATGCCTCGTCTCCTACTAGATCCAACCCGAACTCTGCAGACTGGGCAATTTAAAACGAAGGGCCCAGGGGAAAACATTTAATAACGTTAGAGTGAGTGGACAAAAATAAATAAACGAATAAAATATTTATGTTTCCCCAAATTAATTTCTAAGGAAAAATCGAATGCATGCCGCAAGCGATAAAACTTTTATCCCATAAAATATCGAGCCTCTCAGACTCTATAATATATGTATGTATTTACACTCGTCCATACTCCCTATATAAATTCATGGGTCTATATAGGGCTACTACGCTCGCGTCCAACGCTCACGTCACGCCTTAATGCGGTGCTACACTACGCCATCAAGGTGGACAGACGGGTGTATAAATATGTGTCCATACCCCCTATATGAATTAAACACTCAAATAGGGCTACTACGCTTACGTCCAACGCTCACGTCACACCATAATGCGGCTATATGTTACGCCATTAAGGTGTACAGACACATATGGCTAGCTAGCATTTTCTATACATACTCTCTCATAATTACATATTTATATTCACCGAAAATCCCATTTTCGGTAACTCTCTAAGAGAAATAAAAGCGTCAAAATTAATTGACGTCAAAAACTCCAACAAAAGGAAATGTTCAATCATGAACCATAGCATGCATATTATTTCAAATAAAAGTCCACTCACAAATTAGGCCTAA
>NW_004442716.1:0-1477 GCF_000184155.1 Fragaria vesca subsp. vesca
TCACGCCTTAATGCGGTGCTACACTACGCCATTAAGGTGGACAGACGGGTGTATAAATATGTGTCCATACCCCCTATATAAATTAAACACTCAAATAGGGCTACTACGCTTACGTCCAACGCTCACGTCACACCATAATGCGGCTATATGCTACGCCATTAAGGTGTACAGACACATATGGCTAGCTAGCATTTTCTATACATACTCTCTCATAATTACATATTTATATTTACCGAAAATCCCATTTTCGGTAACTCTCTAAGAGAAATAAAAGCGTCAAAATTAATTGACGTCAAAAACTCCAACAAAAGGAAACGTTCAATCATGAACCATAGCATGCATATTATTTCAAATAAAAGTCCACTCACTAATTAGGCCTAAGCCTGATGTCGATCTGGGTTCTCGTCTGCTCGAGCCTCCTCACGTCCTGTTCCAAATATAATATTAATTTCCCAACCAATAATCCAATATTTAATCAAAATAGGCAAAATTACCCGAGAGCCATAATTACGCTCATCATTGCCTAACTTCGATATTCTTACATCGGAACAATCCGAACTTAAATATCATACTCAACAGTCGTAAATACAACCTCCCCAAAATACGACTTAAATCCTACGGCCGGATTCTACATTAATTAACCGCCAAAAATACCAAACTTCGGAAATTCACAAACCTATCCAAATCTCATCCAAAAATTCCAAAATTCACTTCAATAATATCCCCTTAATATTCTACATCAAAAACCACAAAACTTCCCAAAACAGCGGTGGCGCCGCCGGCGGCTCCGCCGGCAGCGGCGGCCGGCGACCAACTCCGGCAACCTGCAAAAGCTACCAAATTTTAACAGAATCTTCCTCTCAATCTCCTCTACAACTTTCATGACCAACACATCACCCAATTCCAAGCCTAACTAGGCTAATCGAACGAAAACAACTTAAAAGCCTAGAAATTTCAACTCCACATTTCTCCTTACCTAGCTCAAGAGGGGGGGAGCTGCTTGGAGGGGTTGTTGCACGGGAGGAGGGCTACAAAACCGTACCAAGCTTGCCCGGATTGGTGGCCGGAGGAGAAAGTTCCGGCGAAGTGAAGCTTTGGACAGTCGGACCTTTCGGGCGGCACCGCTCACTCACGGCGGCGCTAGGGGGGCTGCTACCGGCCTAGAATGGAAGCTGGGTTGGAGGTCGACCGAACGGGACCGGTGTGGCGGCGGTTGGTGGCCGGACGGCGGCGGGAGGACAGCCGGAAAACCGGGCAGCGGGAGGCTCGGGGAGAGGAAAAGAAAAGAGGGAAGAAGAGAAAGGGAGGAGGAAAAAGAAATGGGTTGGGCCTCCACCGGTCCAACCTATATCAACCCAAATTCCAAAAATAAAAACACCCCGAAAATAATACCCGAATAAAATTACCTTTTACTAGCTAAAATTTACCATTTTTACCGTCGTCGTATTTTCCTCATACGAATAATCCTCCGCACATA
>NW_004442717.1:0-1292 GCF_000184155.1 Fragaria vesca subsp. vesca
TTAAAATAAATCAACAGAACAAAAGTTGTCCAAACAGAACCGTTCGTGTAAATTACGATTACGGAAGCTCAAATGATCTTCAAATTTAATGAAACTTTGCAGGAATGATCTACACACTGTGTTTTAGACATTGTACGGTTGAGATGTGGAAATATGACCTGAAAGTGAGCTAAATAAGGAGTCCCGCACTTTAATTTTAAAGCGGGATCCCACTCTGGAAGGGGACTGATATATATATATATGAGTTAACCAACCTTTCATAATCAACTATTCTAAATTAGATAAACATCTTGAATCAAACGAAAATCTCCTTAGGAGAAACCTTTATAGGATGAAATTTCCTTTCATGGATCAACGAAAGCAATTATTTCATAATTGGCAATCATTTATGCTTGAAACTAGATCTGAAATATTCTTTCTTGATTTTATCGATCAACTAAACAACCAAAAAATTCAAACATTAACAAAGGCACGTTGGAAAACTTCCACTAGCTCAGTCCTTTCCAGTCATCCCCCTGTTGAAACCATAATAATTGATCATCTAAACAATCTAATCACAGCTTCACCTTTTAAAATTGCCATAGAAGATCCAGACACTAAGAAAATTAACCCAGATACTAAAAAAATTATTGAACAAAATAATTATACAAACCAAAGCCTAGTAACCATAGGAGCCCAGTCAGATAAAATAGAAACAAAGGTTGACAACATATCCTCTAAAGTTAATATCCTACCACAACCAAAACAAGAAACTCCTTTAGTTCATTTTAGTGAATTAAATAAACCTACCCTAAATCCTACTTCTTCAATTCAAAAGATTGAACGTATGTTAGAAAAATTAAAAACTGAAACACCTGAACCCAGTAGGATTGCTGTAATTCATACCCAACAAACCTCTTTTTCCAATTCTTCAGAAAGCGATTCTAGTAACACTAGCCAAATTAAAGATTTAAACCAAATGTTTCAAACTTTAAATCTAGATCGGATAGTTCATCCAAAGAAGCGACCTTTTAAAACTTGGACAGAATGACCTCTTCCCTTAGATATACAACCCACTAATCATCTTAATAATCAATTCTCAGTTTCTTCTGATAAAACTTATGAATGGAACATTGATAATTTATCAGAACAAGAAATCCTAAATAAATTACATCATATGTCTATGGCAGCTAATAGCTATGTCACTAATCATAATTTCACCCAGCCTGAAATCATTGACATACTTTCCACAGGATTTACAGGAATGCTTCATTCCTGGTTGGGAAAAACATCTCACTCCTGATTCTCGATCA
>NW_004442718.1:0-1261 GCF_000184155.1 Fragaria vesca subsp. vesca
ACTAATAACTCAACAAGTAGAGTTATATGAACGTTTCGAGAAACGCTCCACGAGTGCATTCCACAGTACTTTGTGGTCATTACTTTTACACAAATTGCCATTGAAGGCTTTTGTCGATGTGGCGCGTCAAAGACTTTGAGCGCATGAGATGTGAAATCTCGGCATCTAGGCTTGTTAGCCTGGGGATCAAAACATGTGGTTTAATCCTTTCCGATGAAAGGTTCCACAGATACCAAGCGAAGATCCGCCTTAGGCATCTAGTACGTCAAAACTCAAATGAGCAGAATGTTACATTGCTCTTGCATACAAAACCAAGCTGTTATGAGACTCGATAGAGGTCACAAACGATGCTTTTAATGGTTTGTCCTTCGGATTGATCATACACAATCCGGAAAAGCCGCGAATTGATCAAACACAATTCGAAAAAAGGCCTCGGATTAATCAAACACAATCCGGTGAAAGGTCGGGGTTGATCAAACACAACCCGGACAAAGAAACAAGAGTGATCAAACACACTCTTGACCCGCAAATAAAATTCCGGGATTTGGGTACCTGCACGCACAAAATCCCAAGCATATAATGGAGATGGAGAAGGGAGGAAAGGATTTTATTCTCCCCGAGTTATTGAACTTGGAAAAGTTTAAGGTTTCAAAAAACATACCTTTCTAGAGGCTGCCGAGAGGAGAAATAACGTTTCGCCTACTTATACTTCGAATTTGAGGCTGAAAATTTGATAGGAGGAGCAGCTCTGGATGGGGAAGCTTTTGTCAAAATTTCAGGTTGATCGGAGCAAAGGAAGGTGGTGAACCGGTGGTCGGTAGCGGCGGCGGTCTGGGATCTTCCGGCGGCCGGTTCGGAGACTTTCCGGCCGGTTCTCAAGGTCAGACCAGCGGCGTTGGATCCGAGACGGAGAGAGCTTTCTGGGGATATAAAATTCCGGTGGAGGGCAATCGGAATTTTGGTCGGAAATCGGGAAAAACAAGGCTGCCCGATTTTAGGGTTTTGGTTTTAGGGTTTAGAAAAAATGGTGGGCTATTGGCTCTAGGGTTAAAACAAAGTGCATGATAACGTGATAAAGGATAAAGTGTAGAGACAAAGAGATAGCAAGAGAGTCATCATCTTATTCATTGATAGGAGCCCCTTTATATAGGGAATTACACAATACCAATATGGTAAGGATATGAATACATAGATCTAATCTAAACTACATATCCTATTGGCTTAAGGCAGGCACACATAGAGAATATCCTAGAACAAATAT
>NW_004442719.1:0-1659 GCF_000184155.1 Fragaria vesca subsp. vesca
CAAATGCCAAAAAGTCATGAAATAAGATATGACGAGAATGTTGAAATACATCCACGGTTGAAAAATCACACTATTCAGGTAAATATTCGGTGCCGATAGTTGCGGTCAATGCAATTTTTCATTCTTTCCCCCTATGAGTAGCCCTATATTCGGTGGTTATTTTGCGTAAAATTTTTATACAACTTGTTGCGTGTTATCGATTTAAAACTATTTTCAGTTGGAGGTCCGGCCAAAATACGTAATTTAGACGGTCGAACGACCTTTTCTGTGCGTTTAGGGGTTTGACTTACGAGATTGACCGTCCGGATCGAGCCCTTATACTTGTCGGATCAAGTTGAATTTTTTCCCATACATGTATTTTATCATGATGGTCAGATCTGACGGTCGGATTTATTTTTCTCAAGTTTGATCATCACAATCACAATGTGCCAAATGTATAAAAATACTTTTAGCCGACGAATTACAAAGGTTAGCCGACGAATTTCAAAAGTTTAGCCGACGAATTTATAAAGTTTAGCCGACGAATTTCAAGGTTTTAGCCGACGAATTTAGAAGGTTTAGTCGACGAATTGATGTATAGCCGACGAAATAATTATTTCGTCGGCTAAAGTTTTCGGGTATAACTACGAAACCCTAGCCTCCTCCCTCCCTCCCTCTCCCGGTCCCGGTCTCCTCCCTCCTCCCTCTCCGAGCCCGGTCTCCTCCCTCCCTCTCCCGTCTCCGCCTCCTCCCTCCTCCCTCCTCCCTCCCTCCCTCTCCCGGTCTCCACCTCCTCCCTCTCCCGGTCTCCAAGGTTAGCGTTTTTCTTCTTTTTTACTTTTGATTTCGAATTGATTTTTAGGCTATGTTTTATGTTTTATGTACTGTCTAATTTCCCTAATTTATGTTTAGAAGATAAATTATCGTTATTTTTTAAACATATGCTTTGTTGATAATAAACTTGATGCTTGCATTATGATTAGGTATTGGTTTTATCGTGGGCATGGTACGAATTTTTAAACATAAGATACAAAATACAAAATAGAAAAACTTATATCAAATCCGGATGAATATATATATATATTTTATTGAATTCATATTTTTGAATAAGTATAATTTTAAACATATATATATTTCACATTATATTAAGTGTTTAAATTTAAGCATGAACATAATGAAAAAATATGGTTTCAAAAATATTTTTTATAGAATAAAGACAAAATAATCTAAAGCCTTAGATTTGAGAAGGATAAGATTGAATTTTTACTTTTTCAATGTTGCCTCAGCCTTGATTCAAATTAATATTTTAAATAGGATGAGCGGCTATTTTAGATCGAAGAAGAGTTCGAAAGGCCAAAGGTCTGAATCGTCTGAGGGAACCTCTAGCAACCCGTAAACGACGTGTCAGGGCCAGATGACAGCCAGACGTGCGAGCCTTCTGGAGACGGCGCAGAGGCAGCCGGAGGTGCCCCTTTCATCGAGGCAGGCGGCCGTCCCTCGTTCCTCGAGGCAGCTGTGGCCTCAGACCCAAACGGAGGTGTCTGCACCCCGTATGCCTGAGATACACCGGGCGCCCACTCCAGGTCCTACTTCTTCGGATAATGGGTCATCTGGGGTACAGATGCCGCCGCCTCATCTGTTCCTTCCGCGGATGATACCGGCCTTACCTGTAGTCGATGG
>NW_004442720.1:0-1675 GCF_000184155.1 Fragaria vesca subsp. vesca
AAAAAAAAAAAAAGAAGAAGAAGAAGAAGAAAGTAGTAGATTAGGCACATTAATAGAATGTACCAAGAAAGTGATAAGAGAGTAGCACGTACTAGTCTGGACCGCAGCAACATTTATAGACAATGCAACACAAAGCCTATGTGTTGGTCTAAGTACCTAACCCCACATGGTCCTTCAAACGTGAAACACCTAAAAGTGGCGTTGTTGTTCTCATGGATGCCTTCATTGCCTTGAGCTTGTAGAATCCAACATCTCTACCGGAAACGAGAGCTAATGTAATTTTCACATTAATACAAGTCAAATCTTGATTCGTCTTTCACCTATGGTTAGGAATTAGGTAAATTGGTTTAAAATGGTAGCTAGATAGTTAGCAAGCATCTGTTTCTTTAGTTCAACAGCTTGTAATTCAAGTTCTCATTTTACGTTTTATCTTTTTCTGGGACTTTCTCTCAAAAACTATTTTCAGATTACTCTTTATTAATAAATTTCAAACAAAGAGATGTGGCTCATCACCATTTGGTGTAGGGACATCAGTTTTCCTTTTGAAAATAGGAGGTTGTAATAGACTCATTGTTGCATTTGAATTATTTGATTAATAAAAAAACATAAAACATAAAAAAAAAAAGATGTGGAGTGGGTTCCCTAAGTTGGATAGACCCTATGTCACATCCCGACCAGTAAATTTTTACCTTATTTACTAGCTTGGTTATAATAAGAATTTTACCGTCTCCGTCATTGAAGTTATAGTTTAATTGGTCCCTAAAGGGGTTTCGGGGACGGTTATGCTCAGAGGATTATTCGTAGGAGGAAAATATGACGACGGTAAAAATGGTAAATTTTAGCTAGTAAAAGGTAATTTTTATTCGGGTATTATTTTTCGGGGTGTTTTATTTTTGGAGTTGGGTTTGTTTTAAATGGGTATTTAAGTTGGACCAGTTTTTGGGGGAGGAGGCCCAAAGCCATTTTCTCCCTTCTCTTTTTTTTTTCTTCCCGGTTTTCTCTCTCCCCGAGCTCCTCCCGCTGCCCGGTTTTCCGGCCGTCCTCCCGCCGCCGTCCGGCCACCAACCGCCGCCGCACCGGTCCCGTTCGGTCGATCTCCAACCCAGCAACCTCCCTGGACCGGTGAGAGGAGCCCTAGCTCCGCCGTGAGAGAGCGGGCCACCCGAAAGGTCCGACTGTCCAAAGCTTCACTTCGCCGGAACTCCCTCCTCCGGCCACCAATCCGGGCAAGCTTGGTACGGTTTTGAAGGTCTCCAACCCAGCTACCTTGCCCTAAAAGGGTTCACTCCAGTTCGTTTCAGGTAAGGAGAAATTAGAGGTGGAAGTTCTAAGGTGTTTTAGATGTTTTTGCTCGTTTGACCTAGGTAGGCTTGGATTTTGGGTTTGTGCTAGTTAGGAAAGTTGTAGAGCATGATGAGAGGAAGATGCTGTCAAAATTTCATAGGAATCGGAAGTCGCCGGAATTGGCCTCCGGCCGCCGCTGCCCGCGGAGCCGGCGCCGGCGCCGCCACTGTTTGGAAGATTTTTAGGGTTTTAAATTTAGAATATTAAGGGGAGTTTGTTGAAGTGAGTTATGGAATTTTTGGATGAGTTTTGGATAGGTTTATGAATTTCCGAAGTGTGGTATTTTTGGCGGTTAATTAATGTAGAATCCGGCCGTAGGATTTAAGTCGTA
>NW_004442721.1:0-2270 GCF_000184155.1 Fragaria vesca subsp. vesca
CTCCCCCTTGTGCCGCGCGCTGATATGCCGATGGTGCTGATCTGTTGCCTCGTCAAAAACCTCGTCAAGTCACAAAAACCCTGTGGGAGAAAAACTGAACCTTGCTCGTAGGAGAAAAAGAGTACAACGCACCCTTCACATTTGATAGTGACAAGTATGTATGTATGTGCTAGACTCCCCCTGAAGTTCGCACCTCCCCCTGATCTTTACATCAATCATAGGGCTCTTCCTGATTCTCACTAATCACGGAAGTTTCAACAACTTAGCATGTCAATGCTTTTTAACATGTCTTCAAATGTGGCATTAGACAATGATTAACTAAATCATGCCGTATTGTCCTCAAATGATCTTTTACACTTAGATCTTGAGGAGAAGGTCGCTTGTGAACTCAAAACATAAGTTCGTGCAAGAAATCAGATTTCCGCGCAGCATGACCTTCAATTACTAGAACAGTCGTAACTTCCTCTAGGAAATACATATGAACGAACCGTAAACGGTTTTGGAAACTAGACTCATTTAGCTTTCCAACCGTATATTACACACATTCTAGTTCATCAGGAGCAGTTCACAAAATCCCGTTGAAGTTGACTGTTTTGCCAAAATCAGATTCTCGGACAGATTCGTCCTACTTTACGAAAACGGCCATAACTCACTCAATATGATAGGTATGATCAAATGGTTGGTGTCTCTGAAAAGTAGACACATAGACCTTTCCAATGGTACCAATTTCACCATTTTCCAATGAGTGAGATTTCCTATAGGTCCCGTGGAAGTTGACCTACAAAACTTGGCAGATTCTGATTTCGCTTTTGATGTGTCTTTCTTATGTAGGGATAGAATAAGCCTCAACCTTTCATACAATTAAGTATTGAAAAAGGAGTTACTACCATTACATTGGCGTTGCGTAGGCGCATAGTTACACTTAGCTTTATAACTTTTCATAGCGAATGAGATGTCAAGTCTTTCGTATTGTGTTGAGTACATTGATGCGTCTTATTGTACTTAGATGGGAACTCCATCTCTTAACACATATTTGTCATCTTGCTTTAGACAAAACAACGGATCTCTCTTTAGAGCAAAGACCTTGACTAATCATGGGAGTATATGTAGACCTCACTAGTTATAGAGCGCCTAAGCCGATTGATGGAAAATCATCATCAATACAGTCATCGAGTGCCTTATCGAGACCATGTCTTCCCAAGATCTTTTTCTTCGGATGTTGATACATATTGGCATCTCTTGATCCATCAAGAGTCCATGTAAATCCGGAATGAACACGCAAAGGCATAATTCACCATATCCCTTCCAAATCAAGTAGAGTCTATGTGCGTTTCAATACATTTAGCAAACGCATGCTCTTGTGGTTTGGAGCCACTTGATTCGGATGAATGAAGTCCGTTTAAGATCTTCATGTATATCTCTGATCCCATAGAGATGTTATTATGGCCACATTCATAGGCTGCATGTTCAATTATTCGGAAACTACCAAACTGACAAAGTAGTGGAGTTCAATGACATCCATTACGAGAGCATATCTCATCGTAGTTGATCCCAGTGCGTGTTAGTGAGAGACCTTGCACCATAAGGTGAGTCTAAGCTCTTGCTCTCACTACGCTATCTAACAAAGGCATAGTTGATAGGGTTTAGCTTGCAGTGTCGGCATCACCTGCCCAAGGACCTATCTCTTTGTTAATGCTGAATCGCATCTTTCCATTAGGCCAATCAACTAAGTTGATATCCATCAACGAAGGGTGGTTCGATAGTAGACTTATTATCTCACGTCCTCATGTACACTAGTGTAATACTTGTAGAGATCTCTATATGGATTGGATTTGATATTGAGGCGTCCCCCAACGATAATCATAATTCAGACTTCATGAGACGGATTTGAGTATCACAGATCAATGGATCAGGTTGTGCCAAGCTCGCTTTCTTTCTAGTGCAAGACAATATTGAACCTAAGGGCCTCCCTCCTTTTAGGGAGCCACACGGCCTTGTGACACCAATTTTGCCACTATATGGCGTCACCATATCACCATCCATGGTGATGGCGTCAAGACCAACACTTTTTGGTCGCGCCATATCCTTTTGTAGGACATCAATCCTTGCAGACATATTTGCAGCATGTGATCTCGTCACTTTAACACTATAAGCATTTGGGATCAAGATGAGACTTAGTGGGGACAAACCACGACAATTCACGTCGTTCCACTTGAACACTTGTGTTCTTATCTCCCCCTAACGACGGGAGTATTGTCTCATCAAAGTAG
>NW_004442722.1:0-1007 GCF_000184155.1 Fragaria vesca subsp. vesca
GAGCCTTAGATTTGAGAAGGATAAGATTGAATTTTTACTTTTTCAATGTTGCCTCAGCCTTGAATTAACGAGCAACATTGAATGAGTGTATCCGCCCATGCCTCAGTCTTGATTCAAATTAATATTTTAAATAGGATGAGCGGCTATTTTAGATCGAAGAAAAGTTCGAAGGGCCAAAGGTCCGAATCGTCTGAGGGAACCTCTAGCAACCCTCAAACGTCGTCTCAGGGCCAGATGACAGCCAGACATGTGAGCCTTTTGGAGACGGCGCAGAGGCAGCCGGAGGTGCCCCTTTCATCGAGGCAAGCGGGCGTCCCTCGTTCCTCGAGGCAGTTGTGGCCTCAGACCCAGACGGAGGTGTCTGTACCCCGTATGCCTGAGATAAATCGGGCGCCCACTCCGGGTCCTACTTCTTCGGATAGTGGGTCATCTGGGGTACAGATGCCGCCGCCTCATCTGTTCCTTCCGCGGATGATACCGGCCTTACCTGTAGTCGATGGCTCAGGGACACCGATTTATCCACTACCCCCGCCAGTGGCTCCATCAGCGGCATACCGGTTCGTGCCTTTTGATACACCTCTTATTTCTGCGAGGGTATCATCATCGGCGACAGAGACAGAATCCGTCGCGTCCGCCGCGAGCGGCTCAGGTAATCAGTGATGAATGATTTGTTTTCTTATAATTAATAATAAAAGGTCTCCGATTTTAATAATCAATTTGGGTTATCATGTGATAGGCACCGTCGGAGCGAAGCCGACAAAGAAGAAGAGAGGCCCCGTCACAGGGAAGGCTCTCGAGAAGATCATGGGTACCGTGGGGAGGATCGTCATCAATACTGACGGGGATGGCCACATAGTATCGGGCGGGAAGTCGAGGATGTACTCCGGCCGCGTGGGAGCGCTCATTAGGGATAGAGTCTCTATGTTGTGGTCAGACTGGGGCGAGGTCTCGCAGGAGGTTAAGGACATGGTCCACAACGCGATGTCGGTGAGTTTACAAAATAATAT
>NW_004442723.1:0-1030 GCF_000184155.1 Fragaria vesca subsp. vesca
TAATCGGCTGCTCTTGCAGCACATGAGAAAGATCGGCAATATACTTGCGAAGCATGGATACATGAAACACATTATGTATCCTAGCTAACTCTGGAGGTAAGGCTAATCGATAAGCAAGTGAACCAACTCGCTCTATTATCTCATATGGGCCAATATACTTCGGGCTAAGCTTCCCACGCTTCCCAAAGCGCACAACCCCTTTCCAAGGAGATAATTTCAGGAACACCCAATCACCCACTCGAAATTCAAGATCTCTCCTACGGACATCTGCATAACTCTTCTGCCTACTTTGAGCAGTCTTGAGTCTATCTCTAACCACTTTAATCTTCTCATTCGTAACATGGATTAACTCTGGGCCACAAAGCTCTTTTTCCCCCACTTCATTCCAACACAAAGGCGTGCGACACTGCCTCCCATAAAGAGCCTCAAAGGGAGCCATACCAATGCTAGAATGATAGCTATTATTATAGGCAAATTCCATCAAAGATAGGTTTTTATCCCAACTCCCTCTGAACTGCATGGCACAAGCCCTCAACTTATCCTCCAAAGTCTGAATAATCCTCTCGGACTGCCCATCAGTCTGAGGATGAAAAGCAGTGCTGAAGAGTAATTGGGTACCTAAAGCTGCCTGAAGAGCTCCCCAGAATTTAGAAGCAAAACGAGGATCCCGATCTGACACTATTGATTCAGGAACACCATGAAGCCTCACAATTTCGTTCACATAAAGCTCCGCCAATTTATCCAATTTATACTTCTTTCCCACTGGCAAGAAATGTGCAGACTTGGTGAGTCTATCCACAATCACCCAAATACCGTCATGCCCATCACGGGTACGAGGTAAGCTAAAAACAAAATCCATGGTGATGTGGTCCCACTTCCACACTGGAATAGACAACGGCTCAAGCAACCCAGAAGGCTTCTGCCTTTTAGCCTTGACTTGCTGACAAATCAGACATCTACTCACATAAGCTGCAATTTCCCTCTTCATGTTTGGCCACCAATAATAATCCTTCAAAATCCGATACATTTT
>NW_004442724.1:0-2518 GCF_000184155.1 Fragaria vesca subsp. vesca
AGGAAACTTTCATGGCAGTGGCGCCTTAAAACTTATGGGAAACCGCAGATGTAGACCACACAAAGTAACCTCCGGGTCGCAGTACAGGATTAAGCCGCATGAGCAGGTTACCATAATCAACATCAAACACCACACTTTTTCTTTCACCCCACACAACATCAAGACGATATTTTTGAATACAAGTAATATAGTGAAGAGAACCATACTTAAACTCAGCGTCAATAATAAGACATGGGGCAGCAGAGAACAAATCAAATGCCCAGCAATCATACAGAGAACCATCGGCACATGAAAATGCAAGGGTTGAATAATCATTGAATAAGGCCTCAAAATCAATAATCTCAGGATTCAAGTGTCGTTCAAATTTGAGTGGAAGTGCCCTGAGCGCATAAACTCTGAAGTGAGGTGTAACTGGTGCAGTGAGGAGCTTGCCATCAGCTAGTTTGCTGTAACAGTGGCTGAGACCAAGTTGGCTTTTGTTAAGTCCCTGGGTGTTAGGTCCTTGATTAACCTATCAAATTGAAGTTGAGCTCCACTATGTAACGGAAGCAAAAACTCAATTGTGGTCACTACCAACAGGTGAGACTCGAGATTGGCCTCGTAAACACCCAAATCCAACTCTGTCCTTGAGATTTGCTCCTTCGATTTAGCCCCAGTAATCTGCAGAATCTTGCCATCATCAAACGAAGACTCCTTGACCAAAATCCTATCCATCTGGTTATAATCCGAAACCACTATCCCGATACTATGCTCGTGGACGAGTGTGGGAACGGTGGGCCTGAGTGGAGGACCTTCATTGGCTCCACATTGGAGAGTAGCGGCGCAGTAGGTGCGTGTGTTGCCGGCGGCTCAGATGTACCGCTCAGAGTTTCCGAACCCTCATAGAACTGAAAAATCATCTCCATAATCACTGGGGAGACACCTCCGTTTTTTGCCTGAACGGCCCAAAGACTGCTTGCGGTTCATATCGGACCTCGAGTACTTACCCACACCACATAGTAAAGCTGGCTTCCGGGACTTTTTGACAACTCGCGGTTTTGCTGCCATAGAGACTCGACGGGGGAGAGCTCTAAGCTGCTTGCGCTGGAGATAAATGGGTTGGGTAGGGTGGGAATTTGTAGGGTGGATTAGTGGAAGGGAAGCAGAGGTCTATGGATTAATTTTTCTCTCCCTCTAGAACTTTACAGAGTTTCTACTTTTAGTCCAATTTACAATAACTGAATCTACAGGTCGTTGGCATCAAACAACCTAAACAAAGAACAGTTTTGGAATCAGAAGCAGCGTTGCCCACTTGTTTTCTGCTGGGTCCGGCAATGGTGTCAAGGACCAGCCTTGAACACCTAAGGTGCAGGTAGTGCACCGGCACAGGACCCTATCATATGAGAATTGGCCTTGGCTCGGGCCACCAAGAGTTAATAAGCTCACATAATTTGTCAAACTACAACGTATAAATCTAACAGTGTTCGTGTACGGAAATTTGAGGAAGAGTCAGATTGACGCTGACTCTTCTCATTTGGACAAAGACAATCTTGTTAGCTTATGTGAATAAAATTTTATTTAAAAAAAATAAATAAATAAATTCTTAGACAAGTTGAAAGTAAAACAGCTTATCTAAGAGCGGAGATTAGCCGCCAGAAAATAGCAATTTTGAAGGCAAAGCAACTAAATTTGTATTTGTTGTTGCCTGTAGGTATTCCTTCAAGTGTGAAGTCTGGAAGGTTTGACCCCGACATGTGTGGATTAGACGAGACACTACTTTTTTGAAGGTACCTTTAACATTAGAACTTGGAAGTAGTCACTCTATCCTTCCAACCAATTGACTTGTCTCTCTTCTCTATCTTGTCCTGATTGGCTAAACATTGCAACAATTTCAAAGGATTAACATTGGAAGGAAAAGAAGCTTGCTTCAAACTTTTTTTCTTAATGAGAAGTCTTGCTTCAAACTAAATCTTGGTTGAGATTCAGTTTGTAAGCCAATTGAGGCAGGGGATGTTAAACTTATCAAGGAAAAAAATGAAGCCTTATTTTATTTATTTGTTTATTTGTTTATTTTTTGGGAAATTGTTATGAGATTTGATTTTTAAGATAAGCAGTGGACAAAGAGGAAGATCATGTAGTTTATGTCTATAAGAGAAGACTTTTCTATGTGCATGGAGTGGTTCTGTGACAATAGATCTGTATCATAATAATTGATGATTTGGTACTTAGTTCTTTCTAATGTTTGGGAATTGTTTACTATGTTATGATGATACAATGAATATATCCTAAGTGAAAGAAATGTAAATTCACCTATCAGTGTTCCCACATCTTCAAACCAAAGATGTTGAATACTCAGTGTACAGATCCTTGCACAATTAAGATTTTTATTTTACTTCTTTTTCCACTTTTGAAGAACATATGTTTTAAACTTTCTTTTGTATGAAAAAATTACTTTGTTGTTAGAACTGATATGAAACCCTATTATTACTATTCTTTGTGTTCTGTCATCATAACTTGATTATCTCAACTTGATTAGCTT
>NW_004442725.1:0-1001 GCF_000184155.1 Fragaria vesca subsp. vesca
CAATGATCGAGACGGTAAAATTCTTATTATAATCAGGCTAGTAAATGAGGTAAAAATATAAGGGTCGGGATGTGACAATTCTCCCCTCCTTATAAAAATTTCGTCCTCGAAATTAATATACATGTCATCCGAAGAGATACGGATACTGCTGCATCATTTGCTCCTCTGATTCCCAAGTAGCTTCTTCTACTTGATGACTTCTCCACAGCACCTTGACAAGCGGGATTGTCTTGTTCCTAAGCACTTGCTCCTTTCGGTCGAGAATCTGAACCGGTTCCTCTTCATAGGTCAAATCTCTCGTCAAACTGATCGGTTGCTCTTGCAACACATGAGAAGGATCGGCAATATACTTGCGAAGCATGGATGCATGAAACACATTATGTATCCGGGATAACCCTGGAGGCAAGGCTAATCGATAAGCAAGTGAGCCAACTCGCTCTATAATCTCATAAGGGCCAATATACCTCGGACTAAGCTTCCCACGCTTACCGAAACGCACAACCCCTTTCCAAGGAGATAACTTCAGGAACACCCAATCACCCACTTAAAATTCAAGATCTCTCCTACGGACATCCGCATAACTCTTCTGCCTACTCTGAGCAGTCTTGAGTCTATCTCTAACCACTTTAATCTTCTCATTCGTAACATGGATTAACTCTGGGCCACAAAGCTCTTTTTCCCCTACTTCATTCCAACACAAAGGCGTGCGACACAGCCTCCCATAAAGAGCCTCAAAGGGCGCCATACCAATGCTAGAATGATAGCTATTATTATAGGCAAATTCCATCAAAGATAGGTTTTTATCCCAACTACCTCTGAACTGCATGGCACAAGCCCTCAACATATCCTCCAAAGTCTGAATAGTCCTCTCGGACTGCCCATCAGTCTGAGGATGAAAAGCAGTGCTGAAGAGTAATTGGGTACCTAAAGCTGCCTGAAGAGCTCCCCAGAATTTAAAAGCAAATCGAGGGTCCTGATCTGACACTATTGATTCAGGAACA
>NW_004442726.1:0-1473 GCF_000184155.1 Fragaria vesca subsp. vesca
TATGGCCGTTTTCGTAAAGTAGGACGAATCTGTCCGAGAATCTGATTTTGGCAAAACAGTCAACTTCGACTGGATTTTGTGAACAGCTCCTGATGAACCAGAATGTGTGTAATATACGGTTGGAAAGCTAAATGAGTCTAGTTTTCAAAACCGTTTACGGTTCGTTCATATGTATTTCCTAGAGGAAGTTACGACTGTTCTAGTAATTGAAGGTCATGCTGCGCGGAAACCTGATTTCCTGCACGAACTTATGTTTTGAGTTCACAAGCGACCTTCTCCTCAAGATCTAAGTGTAAAAGATCATTTGAGGATAATACGGCATGATTTAGTTAATCATTGCCCAATGCCACATTTGAAGACATGTTAAAAAGCATTGACACGTTAAGTTGTTGAAACTTCCGTGATTAGTAAGAATTAGGAAGAGCCCTATGATTGATATAAAGATCGACGGGGGGGGGGGGTGGCGAACTTCAGGGGGAGGTCTAGCACATACATACATGTCACTATCAAATATGAAGGTGCGTTGTACTCTTTTTCTCCTACGATCAAGGTTCAGTTTTTTCTCCCACAGGGTTTTTGTGACTTGACGAGGTTTTTGACGAGGCAACAGATCAGCACCATCGGCATATCAGCGCGCGGCACAAGGGGGAGTGTTCTAGGATATTCCTCTACCTGTGTGCCTTGGCCTTATGCCAATAGGATATGTAGTTAGACTAGATCTATGTATTCATATCCTTACCATATTGGTATTGTGTAATTCCCTATATAAAGGGCTCCTATCAATGAATAAGATGATTCTCTTGCTATCTCTTTGTCTCTACACTTTATTCTTCATCAAATCCAATTTAAATTAGAGCTAGTCGATGAGGTTAGATTAGACCTGAAAAATTGCAACGTAAAAATGAATAAGAGTGAAATGGGTAAATTCAAACTTTTAATCACCTTCTTTTAGATATGTCTGTGTCTTTGACATTGACTGTACGTCTGGATCATGGAAGATAAAAAAATGGTTAGAACAAGTACATGCAAGTTGTTAGATTATTATAATGGGGATTGGGGGGGATAACAATTAACTTTTTAGCAAGTTGTTAGATTCTGTGTCTTGAATATATATTGTTATTATTATTTTTTTAAAAATCAAAATTAATTAATTAGGCGATTTTAGTCTCACGGCAGCGGTCTTTTGCCCGCCCGTCTTTTTTCTAAAAGTTTATTAAAAACATAAAAATAATAATAATTATTATTAGGGCCAATGATAAAAGGGTACAGTTAGATGTAATAAATGATAACACAGTTAATAAATATTCATTGATGATAAAACAGTACCTCTATTTAAATCTCTTAAAGCGTTACCCATGAAAATAAAAAAAATTACGATCTATGCCACTGTTCTCTTAAAGCGTTGCCCCTAAGAATGAAAATAACTACGAATTATGCCACTGACGCCGTTACCCCATCCACGCCGTTACCCCC
>NW_004442727.1:0-1094 GCF_000184155.1 Fragaria vesca subsp. vesca
AAATCATCGATCCGAGGCAACAGATATTTATTCTTCACTGTGACCTGATTCAACTTCCTATAATCAATGCATAGTCTCATGGTGCCATCTTTCTTCTTAACAAACAACACTGGAGCACCCCATGGAGACATGCTAGGCCGAATAAAACCCTTATCTACCAACTCCTGCAATTGAGTCTTCAACTCTTTCAATTCCGCTGGAGCCATTCTGTAAGGCGCCTGAGAGATCGGCATAGTTCCGAGAAGTAATTCTATAGAGAAGTCTATCTCCCTTGCAGGAGGCAAACCAGGCAACTCCTCAGGAAAAACATCCGGAAACTCTCTTACTACAGGAATATCTTCTAATCCCACAACTCCCAAACTTGTATCCACCACATGAGCTAAAAATGCCTGACAGCCTTTACTCAACAATTTCCTTGCAGCAACAGCGGAAATTATGCAACTAAAAATAACATCTCTTTCCCCTTGGAAAGCAACCTCAAAACCATCTGGACTTCGAAGCACCACTACTTTTTGAAAACAATCTACCATAGCTCTATATGCTTCCAAAAAGTCCATTCCCAAGATCACATCAAACTCCACTATATCTAAAGGAATTAAATCAGCCTCGAAATTAACTCCTTCCACTACAACTTCACAGCCACTAAATACCCAATTTATTCTCATCACCTCACCGGAGGGTAGAGACACATGCCACTCGCTTGAAAGAGACGATGATGGCACATTTGCATGGAGGGCGAATCGACTAGACATGAATGAATGCGTGGCTCCGGGATCAATTAAAGTAAAAGCAGGCTGACCAAAAATTAATAACGTACCAATGCTGACATCTGGAGAAGTACGACCCTCCTGCTGGGTCATAGCATGCAGTCTAGCGCGAGTCATGGGACGTCCACGCTGACCACTTCCCCGCTGAGAGCCACCTCTGACCGAAGCACTGCCCTGGGCACCACTACTAGAGCCTCCAGCTGAAGACTGACCAACAGGCTGAGTAGGGGTGGGAGTGGTCCTCTGAGCCAACAATGGGCAATCTCTCCTGAAGTGGTCCTGACTACCACACTCAAAGCACCCAGAAAACTGCTGCTGCTGCCCATA
>NW_004442728.1:0-1214 GCF_000184155.1 Fragaria vesca subsp. vesca
ACATGAATGAATGCGTGGCTCCGGGATCAATTAAAGTAAAAGCAGGCTGACCAAAAATTAATAACGTACCAATGCTGACATCTGGAGAAGTACGACCCTCCTGCTGGGTCATAGCATGCAGTCTAGCGCGAGTCATGGGACGTCCACGCTGACCACTTCCCCGCTGAGAGCCACCTCTGACCGAAGCACTGCCCTGGGCACCACTACTAGAGCCTCCAGCTGAAGACTGACCAACAGGCTGAGTAGGGGTGGGAGTGGTCCTCTGAGCCAACAATGGGCAATCTCTCCTGAAGTGGTCCTGACTACCACACTCAAAGCACCCAGAAAACTGCTGCTGCTGCCCATAAGAAAAAGTCTAGCTACCGGATGACCCACCATGGAAACTGCCACCCGAACCATACTGCCCAGACTGCTGCCTACCCAACTGACTCCTAGCAGGTCTCCTGTGACGTCCTCTAACCCTGAACCGAGAATGAGAACCTGATCCCCCACTACTGCCACTACCAGCTGATGAACCTGAAGCGGATGATGAAGCAGCTTTCTTGGATGGACCCTGACTGGGACCACTGAAATCTCGTGGCCGAGCACTATAAATCCCCATAGACTCAATGGCCATGGCTGCATGAACAGCGTCAGAGAAAGTCGGGTAATAAACACCCGTCATCTTATCTGCAAACACTCCACCAAGTGCCCCAATGAACATCTCCATCCTGGTCCTCTCATCAGGAACCAAATACGACACATGATGGCTCAGGGAAGTGAATCTCTCCTGGAACTCTATAACACCCTCATCATCCCTCTTCTTCATATTCAGGAAATCCGACTGAATTCTGCTGCGGTGGGCAGGGCTGAAATACTGCCCCAAGAAAAGCGTTTTAAACTGCTCCCACGACATACTCAGAGCATCTTCAACATTCCTGCTAGCGAGCGACCACCAGTGATGAGCTGAATCGTCTAGGAAAGTCACTACCATCTTCACCTTCCTCTCTTCTGGCAAATCTGTGCTCGCAAAAGCCTTTTCCATTTTGTCTACCCAAGTATAAGCATCTAGAGGTCCCTTGGCACCCTTGAACTCTCTGGCTCCAGCTTCAAAAACTTCTCTCCTTTTCACAGTAGGAGGGCGTGGAGCTCGATCCATGACATCCCTCAGCATATTTCCAATATCATCAACCAGTCCCCTGACCTCATTGCCCTCATCGGCATTGGTCGAAGTA
>NW_004442729.1:0-1140 GCF_000184155.1 Fragaria vesca subsp. vesca
CTTGCCCTAGTGCAAGCCGTGCAACAACACGGGGCCCAGCACCAGGGGGCCCAAATTTTTTGTTTTTGATTTGTTATATATATATATATATATGTATTAATATATAATAATATATAATGAATAGGAAAAAATGTAATAAAACACAATTAAAGTGATTATTTAATTTCAATCTTCTTACTTAATGTCTTTTTAATTTCTTTTTGGGTCATTAATTATGTTCTGAATGTTCTTTTTTTCTAGACATTATAATATTTGTCATTTCCCCCTACCATCATTAAATGTCCTTATACATATAGTATATATATGTTTCATTTTTTTGACTAATCCTTGCAACCATTGATGAAACATTTTGTTCTGGACCTAAATTATGTTGTTGAACTTAACGCGAAGCACTTGGTGTCATGAAATGTATTGTAATTTTTTCTTTTATTTTCAGAGGTATTGATTTTATGTCTCCGTCCCTTCCTCCCGGTTGTATACTTGTATCATGAGTCAGCATATCAATGAAAAAATATAGATGTGGAGATGTGTCTTCTGTCATTATACTTGGCTAGGTTTAAATAAAAAGTTTTTAAAAACAAATTATGTTAGGATTTTTTTTTCTTCACACGGGACCTTAAATCTTTCAAGACCGGCATGTACCAAACTAGCCCTAAATGTCGGCCTAATACTGCTCACAACAAGTAGACATGCAAGAAAATATTCCTTTATACCAAGCATAATAATAATTAATACCGTATAAACTTTGACATGATAATAATTATAGCAAATCACATATACATCATTCAAAAGGATTTGAAACACAAATAAATCCACTTGTGTTGTTGTTAAACAAATAAGGACAGTTTTTAACAATTAAGGAAAATCTTTTCTCTACATGTCATGTGTCATGATTTAATTTACCAAACTAACCCTACATTAATTAAATATACTTTTAGAAGAGAAAAGTCTCTCCTTTTGAGATTTTTTTTGAGATTTTTCAGTAAATGGAATACAATAGCAGATTTTCAATAATTTAGTGTAGTAGCAGTTAATTTCAGTAGAAGTAGTAGCAGGGGTTAACATTCCAGTAGAAGTAGTAGCAGGAGTTAACATCCCAGTAGAAGTAGTAGTAGAGGTTAACATTCTAATAGTAGTAGC
>NW_004442730.1:0-1099 GCF_000184155.1 Fragaria vesca subsp. vesca
ACTACCCCTAGTAAACTTTTACTGGGGGTAGTAAACTCAAAATAAAGTTTCTCCATGACCATTATACACCTTAAAACAATGAAAAATCAACTTAGATGCGAAAAAATGAAGTTTACTACCCCTAGTAAACTTTTACTAGGGGTAGTAAACTTGCAAAACAATAGCTCCAATGCCATAATTCACATTGAAAAGGAGAAAAATCAACTTAGATGCGAAAAAATGAAGTTTACTACCCCTAGTAAACTTTTACTAGGGGTAGTAAACTTGCAAAACAGTAGCTCCAATGTCATAATTCACATTGAAAAGGAGAAAAATCAACTTAGATGCAAAAAAATGAAGTTTACCCCTAGTAAACTTTTACTGGGAGTAGTAAACTTGTAAAACAGTAGCTTCAATGCCATAATTCACATTGAAAAGGAGAAAAATCAACTTAGATGACGAAAAAATGAAGTTTACTACCCCTAGTAAACTTTTACTGGGATAGTAAACTTGCAAAACAGTAGCTCCAATGCCATAATTCACATTGAAAAGGAGAAAAATCAACTTAGATGCGAAAAAATGAAGTTTACTACCCTAGTAAACTTTTACTGGGGGTAGTGGTAGTAAACTTTTACTGGGGGTAGTAAACTTGCAAAACAGTAGCTCCACTGTCATAATTCACATTGAAAAGGAGAAAAAATCAACTTAGATGCGAAAAAAATAAAGTTTACTACCCCTAGTAAACTTTTACAGGGGGTAGTAAACTTGCAAAACAGTAGCTCGAATGCCATAATTCACATTGAAAAGGAGAAAAATCAACTTAGATGACGAAAAAATAAAGTTTACTACCCTAGTAAACTTTTACGTAGGGGTAGTAAACTTGACAAAACAGTAGCTTCAATGCCATAATTCACATTAGAAAAAGAAGAAAAATCAACTTACATACGAAAAAATAAAGTTTACTACCCCTAGTAAACTTTTACACCTAGTTTATATGGCTACCGGCCTTCTCCACCGAACCCGGCGCCAAAACTATGGACCCCGCAATCCTGGAGCAGTGTCCATCCACGGTGACGGTGCGGCGTAACCCTCACCGTAGAGCGAGGCCGTTAACTACTCC
>NW_004442731.1:0-1056 GCF_000184155.1 Fragaria vesca subsp. vesca
TAACTATCCATGTACCTATGCATGTAACCATCAATGTAATTATCCATATAACTATGCATGTAACTATTGATGTAACTACAGATTGATAGTTGTCTGGGTAGTTACATGCATGCTACACTTGTGTACTTGCCTATGTAACGATCCATCTATGTAACTATCCATCTATGTAACTATGCATGTAACTACAGATTGCTAGTTACCTGGGTAGTTACATTGCTAGTTACATGGATTTTAATAGATTTCTTGTTCTAATACGCAGCGGGACGTTGCCATTGCGGTGCAGCGGGACGCTGCCGTTGTGGTGCAGCGGCACGCTGCAATTATATTATGTAAATGACTTGTGTACCTACATTAAGCTACTTATCTAACTATCAATGTAACTATTCATGTATCTATCTATGTAACTATGCATGTAACTATCCATCTATGTAACTATCGATGTAACTATCCATGTAACTACCGACTGATAGTTACATGTGTAGCTTCATACATTCTACATAACAAGCTACACTTCTTTCTTTTTTCTCACACAGAACGCAGAATATGGACAAAGTAAAGCAATCTGTATTAATTGTAAATCATACAAATTAAGAATACCTAAGGAAACTAATTTAGTGCTAACACAACTCTTAGAACTCTGGCTTTCCTCATTCATTCGTTTAATCCAAATCATTACAAATAGAGTAGGAAGGAAAGGAACCATTATTGTCACCATGCTTTAGTGCACTTAACATTGTATTTCAGTATGACTTTATCACTACCTTTCCTCAATGCAATCTGCATAAGTATAAAACATTATGAAGTTGTTTGGGTGTTGAAAATGAAGAACCCAAAACAGAAACATCAAGCTTAATAAATAGAGATATGTTTCACACAAATAATCTTTCATTTAGCTGTTCAACAAAACCCCCAACTCTCTGCATCTCTTTAAACACTTTAAGTCCTTAAACACTTGCTTGGTAGACTTTTCTCCTTCATTTTCCAGTTTTCTGCAGAATGACCTTCCCTCCTTCCGACGGCTATACTTTCTCTACAAAATAGCTATCAATGATCCGC
>NW_004442732.1:0-1751 GCF_000184155.1 Fragaria vesca subsp. vesca
AATGTGAGGCTCGGGCTTTCATCCGACGGGTTCAACCCTTTTGGCAACATGAGTCTTCAATACAGTGTATGGCCGGTGATTTTGGTACCGTACAACCTTCCCCCATGGATGTGCATGAAGAAGGAATACAATATGTTGAGTTTGTTGATTCCGGGGCCCGGTTATCCAGGGAAGTGTCTCGATGTGTATTTGAGACCTTTGATTGAAGAGCTTAAATTTTTGTGGGACTTTGGTCATCCCACTTATGACAAGTACACGCACGAGATGTTCCAGATGCATGTCATGGTTGTTGGTACCATCAGTGATTTTCCTGCCCGTGGGATGTTGTCGGGCAACGTTGTTAGGGGATACAAGGCTTGTCCAGAGTGCCTTAGCGACGAGGGCAGCAGCAGTCATTGCAACAAGATATGCAGATTGGGTCACCGTGCTTTCCTTCCATATAATCACGAATGGCGGTTCGATGAAAATACATTTGATGGGACCGTAGAACACGGTGTGCCTCCCAGAAGATGGACGGGGGAAGAAATTTTAGCAGTGCTTAATGAGTACGATTTTGGGCAGCTCAGCAATCATCCCAACATTGTGGCGGCAATACCTGAAAGACCCGACAGGTACAAATTCTGGACACATAAGAGCATATTCTGGGAACTCTCATACTGGAGTAAGTTGTTGATCAGGCACTACCTAGATGTGATGCACATAGAAAAGAATGTTTGCGACAGTGTGGTGGGCACAGTGCTGAACTTGGAGGGGAAGACGAAAGACGGTCCTAAGGCACGCATTGATCTAAAAAAATGCAATTAAGAAGACATTTGTGGTTGAAAGAATGGAAGAAAAAAATGCCTCAAGCTCCTTACACCGTGAAGCCTGACCAGAAGAACCTAATTTTCAGGTGGATGAGTTGTGTGAAGTATCCTTCAGGCTATGCAGGAAATATAGCCCGGTGTGTGAACTTCCGGGACAATAAGATGTACGGGTTGAAAAGTCATGACTGTCATATCCTACTACAACGCCTCTTCCCTGTTTTCATTCGACCGTTCCTTCCCCGTCAGGTGGTGGAGCCTTTAGTAGCGTTGGCAAGATTTTTCCAGAAGTTATGCACACGAGAAGTGAAAAAATCTAACCTCCGGGAAATGCAAGAGAACATCATTTATATCATGTGTAAATTTGAGAGGATATTTCCTCCAAATTTTTTTGACATCATGCCTCACCTGACGATCCATCTTCCCGAGCAATTGTTGCTTACCGGTCCAGTACACTACACTTGGATGTATCCCATGGAAAGGTATGTTTTTTACACCTGAATTTCTCAATATATATACATGTTCAATAATCATAACATTTTGCAACTTGATTTACAGGCAACTTGAAGACTTTAAAGATTATGTGGCTAATAAATCCGCGCCTGAAGGATGTATAGCTGAAGCATATATTGCGCACGAGTGCGTCACCTACATGAAGTTGTATTTAGGAGCGTTGAAGGAAACTCCGCAAACCATGCCGGTAGATGTACCGAAGTTCAATCTTTCCATAGTCTCCAGTGATGTTGAAGTGTATGGAATTTTTCCAGACTCCTACAAGTTGCAACCACATGAGCTAGTCATTGCCCACTGGTGGGTATTGATTAACTGTCCAAAAGTTGAATACTGGAAAGACATCCATCTATATTGTCCAGACATTCAAGGTGATCTCGAGTACCACAACAGGGATTCGCAGATTATTTTGGCGGCTGGGTACGTAATTTAATTTTT
>NW_004442733.1:0-1088 GCF_000184155.1 Fragaria vesca subsp. vesca
TCCCTTGCCACCCTTGAACTCTCTGGCTCCAGCTTACAAAACTTCTCTCCTTTCACAGAATGAGGTTGTGGAGCTCGATCCATAACATCCCTCAGCATATTCTCAATATCATCAACCAGTCCCCTGACCTCATTGCCTTCATCGGCATTGGTCGAAGTAGCCACACGGGGTTGCCGTGGGCGCCTAGGAGGCATAGTACCTGAGGAAGAAGAAATTTAGTAGTCCATAAACAAGACTAACACAATAATCACATATACCCAATAACACATAGCATCAAAGGCATAAAATGCCAATGAATCCGCCGCGGTCGGATCATCACTCTATAGACACTACGTACTACTTGGGCAAAGGTGATAGTGACAAGGAAGCAGGAAAAGGAAACCTATAGCTCTGATACCAACTGACACGACCCACCCCGAATTTCACCCTGAAACCCAGAGTAAGTCGTGCGGGGACCACCTCCAAGGAAAATTTACTGAAAAGATTAAGCAAATCTCCCTTGCAGATGGACAACCCTAAGTCGAAAATTTCATATTACACTCTTAATTTAACGCTTCTGAATATCACATAATATACAAAAATTCTAAAGTATTCAGAGCTACTAAACACAAGCGGAAGCAAGAAAATACGAGTAGGTTGAACAGGTAACCTACTGGCGAAAACTGGCCGAAAAGCGGGTGACTATGCCTCGTCTCCTACTAGATCCAACCCGAACTCTGCAGACTGGGCAATTTAAAACGAAGGGCCCAGGGGAAAACATTTAATAACGTTAGAGTGAGTGGACAAAAATAAATTAATAATTAAAATATTTATGTTTCCCCAAACTAATTTCTAAGGAAAAATCGAATGCATGCCGCAAGCGATAAAACCTTTATCCCATAAAATATCGAGCCTCTCAGACTCTATAATATATGTATGTATTTACACTCGTCCATACTCCCTATATAAATTCATGGGTCTATATAGGGCTACTACGCTCGCGTCCAACGCTCACGTCACGCCTTAATGCGGTGCTACACTACGCCATCAAGGTGGACAGACGGGTGTATAAATATGTGCCCATACCCCCTATATGAATTAAACACTCA
>NW_004442734.1:0-2857 GCF_000184155.1 Fragaria vesca subsp. vesca
AATGGGTTGGGCCTCCACCGGTCCAACCTATATCAACCCAATTCCAAAAATAAAAACACCCCGAAAAAATAATACCCGAATAAAAATTACCTTTTACTAGCTAAAATTTACCATTTTTACCGTCGTCGTATTTTCCTCATACTAATAATCCTCCGCACATAATCGTCCCCGAAACCCCTCTAGGGACCAATTAAACTATTTACTCAATGATCGAGACGGTAAAATTCTTATTATAATCAGGCTAGTAAATAAGGTAAAAATATAAGGGTCGGGATGTGACAAATTATGTTGTTTAAGTGTAAATGGTTCAACACTAACCCAAACGTTCTGACGAGTACGAAGATGGATCATGGATTGTTATCAGTAAATACAAACTCAAGTTGGTATGAGAATGATCCGTTTATTCTTGCTACTCAAGCAAAACAAGTGTTTTATCTTGATGATCCGATAGGAGGTGCGGGTTGGAAAGTGGTTTACGTGATGTCACATAGAAACATATACTCTGCCACTACACTTGGACTCGGTGTAGAACAAGATGATCATCATGAGATTGATGAACCGTATCAAGAGGAATCAACTTCAGAGATTCCTGACACAGAGGATATACGTATCAACAACGACGTATATTTTGAACAAGGAGAGCTTGAGCCAATTTCTGAACTTGAAATTGAATTGGCTTTCGCATATCACAAATCCCACCCACAGAGGACTTCATTGATGATCAATATGAGGATTCAGATGAAAGCCAAGAAGATGATGATGTAGAAGATGATGATTCTGATGATGAAGACTATGATGATAGCGATTAAATGTCATTATCTGATTTTCTCGTTCTCATTTAAATAATTTATGTAGCCAATTTTTATCTTGATGTAATATAACTACTATTATGTATTTTTATATGGAACATATATATTTATGTTTTTCCAATGATCACTTCATTTATGTTTATATTTAGTATAATTTGTTTAATACTAATGTAGTATAACTTGTTCAGTAGGTTATATGTAAGTGTACATCTTTGTGAACCAATTATATATAAGAAGCAATAATTTCAAAAATCTTGTGAAATAGGATGTGATCGGTATGATGAAATACAGTTATGGTTGAAAAATCACATATTTCCGGTAACGTTTGGTCCTCGATAGAAGCGGTCAACCCCATTTATGTTTATGCTTGTCTATGGGGAGCCTTATCGTCGGGAGGTGAACATCCCTAAATTTTTACATAGGTGGTTAGATCTCATCAATGTGAGAGTTTTGTGTGTGGAAGAATCAACCAAATTAGGGCCATATAGGGGTATGTAAGAGCGTTTTCATATAATAAGTGGTGTTGGTTTAGGTTTGACTGTGTGGATCGAGACGAAAACCTTATCGAAAACAAGTGAATTTTTTTCCATAGCTGTATTTAAGTATACTGATCATATCGTACGGTTGAATTTTCATTTTGTAAAATTTAGCCATCAGAACCATAACGTGCCTACTAATGTAGTATAACTTGTTTAATAGGTTACTATGTTGCACGGACACTCCGACACGCCGACACGGCAAAATACGTGTCTGAAAAAGTTGACTTTTCGGACACGTTGACCGGCCCCGACACGGTATTGCGACACACCACGTCAGCGTTTCAGACTTAAAAAAAAAAAAACTTTAGTTTTAGACTCGGAGGTCGCCGGAAAATCTCAGAACTTCTACTCTTCGATTCTCCCTCCTCAGAGCTCGTCGTGGACAACCAAAGACATAGATAGGTTCTCCAAGTCGAGGTGAAGCTACCAGCACCGTCCATGCCCGCAGCCTTGGCCGGATTCGAAAAATCGCCGACGAACCAAGAAAAGCTTCTTCTTCTTTGAATCTCTCTCTCCTCAGCTTCCCATGGAAATCCAATACTAAAGCGACGTCGGGGAGGATGTTTTCTTAACAGAAACTCTCAGCTGCAAACTCGGCAAACCGAGACAAATTAACCATGCATCACCACACCGGTTGTACACCTTTCATATACAATGCAGACAAACTTAGGCGCGAGGGTGAATCATTATACTTTATCAACGGTTTTGAGGTGGCGTACGACGCCCCACATAATGAGATTGCAGTCGAAAAAGTTGTAAGTGTTCTTTTATGTGTTTGCTTATTCTTTTACTTCATTTATATGACACTTATTGTAATGGACACTTGCTTTCAGTTATTGTTGTTATGTGTTGCTTTGTGTTTATATGTTGTTGTATTTTGCAACATCCAAGTGTTGTTGTGAGTTGATGAAATCCTATATGTTTCAGCTAAGTGTTGTTGTGTTGATGTGTGTTGGTAAGTGTGTAGCATGTATCATATGTTACATTAAATGTAGCATGTCTATTAATTCCTTCCACTTGCTGTTTTCATGAAATTGTTGTGTTTTGCTGAATTGCTGTGTGTTTTGCTGTGTTGTTAAGTTTGTTTTCTGTCATTGCAGAATGATATGAGACAGAAGATCCTAACAATGCTAAGTGAACAACAGCCGGACACTCCAGAGGATGAGCTCGTTCAACAAGTAGACCTCTAATCTCAGCTTGACGCATTTGAGAATGTCCTTGGTTCCAATGGGGAAAAAAAAGGGCTTGGGAGAGTTGAAATTGAGGGCAAGGAAAGAGCAACAAGGCGTTCTCGTCCCAATGATATAGTTCTTGAGGAGGTTCGGGAGCATGCCCGACAAGCCCAAGAGGAGGCACGACATGACACGACCCACCTCGAATTTCACCCTGAAACCCAGAGTAAGTCGTGCGGGGACCACCTCCAAGGAAATTTACTGAAAAGATTAAGAAAATCTCCCTTGCAGATGGACAACCCTAACTCGAAATTACATATTACACTCTTAATTTAAC
>NW_004442735.1:0-1091 GCF_000184155.1 Fragaria vesca subsp. vesca
CGGCTATAAGTTCTTTTAGCCGACGACTTCTAGTATTCTTCGTCGGCTAAGACTGGTTTAGCCGACGACTTTTAATATATTTCATCGGCTAAGATGGTTTAGGCCGACGAATTATGTTGTATTTCGTCGGCTTAAGTAAAAAAATACAAACCCTAAAACAGAAGGTTTAAACCATACTAATTTCCTGTTCATATATCACCAAAATTCATATAAAATAACAGAAATATGAATTCAACATATGTAAACTAAAAATTAAGGTAATACAATCTTTTTTATTACAAATTAATGTATTACATCCGAAGAAATTAAAACTAAGGCTCGTAATCGGGATCATCCGATGAGTCTTCTTCGGTGTTAGAATTAATTTCTGGTAATCTATGCCTTTCCTCATCGCTAGAGTTTTCGTCTGTTTCTTGATTTGGATCAACATCAATAAGCCTTGGCTCTTCATCACGAATTCGCACCGAACGACCCGCTTTAAAATTATTAAGGCGAACGGTAGAGGAGTTAGGAATACCTATTGCGTTGGGCTCTTGATACGCAACATCTTCTTCCTGGTCTTCGGCCTCTCCAAGTGTAGCCGCCCGGTAAATGTTTCGAGGGTGCACAAGGTTGACTACTTTCCACGCGTCACCCTTAGCAAGGTCATCAAGATAAATCACTTGTTTTACCGATGTGGCAAAAACGAACGGGTCATCTTCGTAAGAACTTGTAGCAGTGTTCACCGATAATATTCCGTACTGATCGGTCTTCATGCTCTGCGGGCTATTATCAAACCATCTACACTTGAAGAGGTGCACTGTCATGCCTTCACCATAAACGAGTTCCACCACTGAATCAAGAACACCGTAATAGTCAACTCCATTCCGCCCACCATGCACCATCACCCCAGAATTATGTGTTCTCCGTCTGCTGTCTCTCTGTTCACATATAAATTGCACGCCATTCACCTTGCACATCGGATAAACTCTTGAGATTATCGGCTTCATCGCTAGAAGTCTTAGTTTGTGTCGACCAATTTGGGTGACCATCAAATTGAATATGGTTCATCTACAACCAACAATTTAACATTGTAAATATAGATAATTATG
>NW_004442736.1:0-1168 GCF_000184155.1 Fragaria vesca subsp. vesca
TCAAATTAATATTTTAAATAGGATGAGCGGCTATTTTAGATCGAAGAAGAGTTCGAAGGGCCAAAGGTCCGAATCGTCTGAGAGAACCTCTAGCAACCCCCAAACGACGTTTCAGGGCCAGATGACAGCCAGACGTGCAAGCCTTCTGGAGACGGCGCAGAGGCAGCCGGAGGTGCCCCTTTCATCGAGGCAGGCGGCCGTCCCTCGTTCCTCGAGGCAGCTGTGGCCTCAGACCCAGACGGAGGTGTCTGCACCCCGTATGCCTGAGATACACCGGGCGCCCACTCCGGGTCCTACTTCTTCGGATAGTGGGTCATCTGGGATACAGATGCCGCCGCCTCATCTGTTCCTTCCGCGGATGATACCGGCCTTACCTGTAGTCGATGGCTCAGTGACGCCGATTTATCCACTGCCCCGGCCAGTGGCTCCATCAGCGGCGTACCGGTTCGTGCCTTTTGATACGCCTCTTATTTCTGCGAGGGTATCATCATCGGCGACAGAGACAGAATCCGTCGCGTCCGCCACGAGCGCCTCAGGTAATCAGTGATGCATGATTATTTTTAAAGGGTCTCCGATTTTAATAATCAATTTGGTTTATCATGTGATAGGCACCGTTGGAGCGAAACCGACAAAGAAGAAGAGAGGCCCCGTCACAGGGAAGGCTCTCGAGAAGATCGTGGGTACCGTGGGGAGGATCGTCATCAATACTGACGGGGATGGCCACATAGTATCGGGCGGGAAGTCGAGGACGTACTCCGGCCGCGTGAGAGCGCTCATTAGGGATAGAGTCCCTATGTTGTGGACAGACTGGGGCGAGGTCCCGCAGGAGGTTAAGGACATGGTCCACAACGCGATGTCGGTGAGTTTACAAAATAATATTATGTATTACATTGTTGATTTCTCGAAAAACTAAACCAATAAACGGTTAAATACAGGTGTGGTTTGAGGTTCCCGAGCACCTGAAGGACAGCTGGGCCGACGTTGTGCATGGGGGAAGGTACGTTGGGAAGTTAATGAAAAACAAAATTGTATGTGATATTAATAATATTTCTAATATTTTTGTTGTATCTGTAGGTACAAGGAGTGGAAGAACGAGTTGCGGACCCACTGGACTACGCACGGGAACGCACGTTCTGGTACCCCTGCTGAGTTCCAGTACAGGGAGTAC
>NW_004442737.1:0-1131 GCF_000184155.1 Fragaria vesca subsp. vesca
CCGCGTGAGAGCGCTCATTGGGATAGAGTCCCTATGTTGTGGACAGACTGGGGCGAGGTCCCGCAGGAGGTTAAGGACATGGTCCACAACGCGATGTCGGTGAGTTTACAAAATAATATTATGTATTACATTGTTGATTTCTCGAAAAACTAAACCAATAAACGGTTAAATACAGGTGTGGTTTGAGGTTCCCGAGCACCTGAAGGACAGCTGGGCCGACGTTGTGCATGGGGGAAGGTACGTTGGGAAGTTAATGAAAAACAAAATTGTATGTGATATTAATAATATTTCTAATATTTTTGTTGTATCTGTAGGTACAAGGAGTGGAAGAACGAGTTGCGGACCCACTGGACTACGCACGGGAACGCACGTTCTGGTACCCCTGCTGAGTTCCAGTACAGGGAGTACGAGTGGCGTTGGCTTCTGACATCAGAATTCAACAACCCTCGTAAACAGGTATTTAAAAAAATTAATTAGTTAATTTCTCATTAAGTACGTCCGTTTTTAAATATTTTACTAATAATTTATTTTTTTCTTTGAAGGCCGTTTCCCGAGCGAACTCTCAGAACCGGCAACGCAACACAAGAAACCATCATGGCGGTTCTAGACCGTTTGCTGTCTTCATGGACGAGGCGGCCAGGGAACATCCAGAAGTCAACCGGTACGTCTATACGTACGAGAAGGCATATCCTGACTCCCAGGAGGATATTGTAAGTCATCTTACGTTTTTAAATTTTTAAATTTACTTATATATATGTCAAAATGTTAATTAATAATTGTTTTCCTATCCATATAGGCGAAAGTGAGGGAGGCTAGTGACGAGGTGATGAGTGCTATAGTGAGGGAGACATGGCCGGACACGCAGGAGGAAGAGATGTCCGAAGCCATGTCCCGGATCGACACTTCGGATCCGACGATTGGGGCGAGGATCATGGGCACAGCCTTCCCACCGAGAGCAAACAACTTCTACTGCCGGGGTCTAGGAAAGAAAGGCGAGGGGGTCCTGAAGACCACTCCAGGATTTCAACGAAAGGCAGCCTCGACCAGCAGCAGGACCACGTCCACGATCACCAGGACGACTCAGCTAGAGTCGGAAGTTCAGAGACTACGAGAACAGCAAGCTGCTCAGGC
>NW_004442738.1:0-1327 GCF_000184155.1 Fragaria vesca subsp. vesca
AAACGTTCATATAACTCTACTTGTTGAGTTATTAGTCAAGTGGATTGCTTACCACCTTAATTGACTACATATTGTCGATGATCTTTTGTGGCATCATGATCCATAATCTTTAGCGGATTCGATCATCATCAAGTTCTCTAGGTCCTCCAAGTTGGTGTGGAATTACCAACGAGACTTGATTTTGATCATACAAACAGGAATTGTATATACGCTAATGTGATAAACTTATTTGGGATTATCCCCTAATGTGGGGACAACAATATGGGTCATGGCAACGGCTGAAAACGTCGTGCCGATGTCTAGAAAAGAGGGGGAGGTGTTGCCGTCTCTAACAGCGACACTCCTGGTCTAGACACCATTTTGTCAAAACTACTCACGTCAGCTCATGACATTAATGCAACCGTTGTGGATCTTCGGATCACTGGTTCAAGATTGTCAAGCTCCTTTAAATTGTGAATGCATACAAAAAGGTATGGAAAATCAATATGAGGACAAGAACGTCATCCTCATGATCGCGAATATCAAAGATTCAGATCCTGCTCTAGCTACCCATGACTTTGATGTCATCGGCTATATGTACTAAGGCGTTGTATCGACGTCCTTTGTCTATTTGAGACTTCGATGTACTCACATTAGCAATAATGAATGCCTTGAGAATTTTTTCGAAGTGAAACTATTCTCCTCTTATGGTTCATATTGATTTACAATCAAGATGTACACTTACATCGTCCTTAAAAACATGGCATATTGTGCCGATTTTGGTCCCTTCCTTTGAAGGTGACTCTTGGCACTGCATCCTCAAGGAGGATCGCCCACGTGTTTCTGGTTAAGTTTTCTACCCTATAGCGGATTTTTCATCATCAATTGTTCAACTAGGCTCATCCAAGCTCAGTGTGATGTCTTAGAACTGTCCGAAATTAAGGAGATAGTGGTTTTAAGTGTGCCTCGCACTACCGACCCTCCACGGACATGCCTGGTCATACTGACTTGGAGTTACCGAAAGCTTTTGATTTTGGATCCCCCTACGCTATTAAACCAATTGCCGTCTTACAAAAGACGTTGAAGACTTATCAAAGCTGGAAAATTATCATCATGATCGGATCCTCTAGGTCCTCTGAGTTAGTTTATGTTCATGTCAGGGAGCTTTTGCTAACTAGTCATGGAGTTTACGACCTTAGAACGACCGAAAGGACTTGGTTTTGATCATACACACGTCACTTTTGGCTAAGGCAAAAGCCTACACGCCACCTGCAAGCTTCACAGCTTCGCACATGCCAAATCTGCGAAAAACAGCAATCTGTCCCTTATGGACAGTCAACTTCGTTTG
>NW_004442739.1:0-1178 GCF_000184155.1 Fragaria vesca subsp. vesca
CTAGTGACGAGGTGATGAGTGCTATAGTGAGGGAGACATGGCCGGACACGCAGGAGGAAGAGATGTCCGAAGCCATGTCCCGGATCGACACTTCGGATCCGACGATTGGGGCGAGGATCATGGGCACAGCCTTCCCACCGAGAGCAAACAACTTCTACTGCCGGGGTCTAGGAAAGAAAGGCGAGGGGGTCCTGAAGACCACTCCAGGATTTCAAAGAAAGGCAGCATCGACCAGCAGCAGGACCACGTCCACGATCACCAGGACGACTCAGCTAGACGAAAATTTTTCGTCGGCTAAAGTGCTTGTCCTGGTAGTGAGATGTTATTTTTAGTTGCATAATTTCCGCTGTTGCTGCAAGGAAATTGTTGAGTAAAGGCTGTCAGGCATTTCTAGCTCATGTGGTGGATACAAGTATGGGAGTTGTGGGATTAGAAGATATTCCTGTAGTAAGAGAGTTTCCGGATGTTTTTCCTGAGGAGTTGCTTGGTTTGCCTTCTACAAGGGAGATAGACTTCTCTATAGAATTACTTCCCGGAACTATGCCGATCTCTCAGGCGCCTTACAGAATGGCTCCAGCGGAATTGAAAGAGTTGAAGACCCAATTGCAGGAATTGGTAGATAAGGGTTTTATTCGGCCTAGCATGTCTCCATGGGGTGCTCCAGTGTTGTTTGTTAAGAAGAAAGATGGCACCATGAGACTATGCATCGACTATAGGAAGTTGAATCAGGTCACAGTGAAGAATAAATATCCGTTGCCTCGGATCGATGATTTGTTTGATCAGTTGAGGGGTGCCTCTGTTTTCTCCAAGATTGATTTGAGATCGGGGTATCATCAGTTGCGGATCCGAGAGGGTGACATAGCCAAGACTGCTTTCCGATCACGTTATGGTCATTATGAATTTGTGGTGATGCCTTTTGGACTTACTAATGCACCCGCGGCGTTCATGGATCTCATGAATAGGGTGTTTAGTCCATACCTTGATTGTTTCGTGATCGTATTTATAGATGACATTTTGGTTTACTCAAGAAGTGAGAAGGAGCATGCCAAGCATCTAAGAATAATATTGCGGACTTTGGAAAAGTCGCAGTTATTTGCTAAGTTTAGCAAGTGTGAGTTTTGGCTTGATAAAGTGGGGTTCTTGGGTCATCTGATTTCGGCAGAAGGAGTTAGTGTGGA
>NW_004442740.1:0-2069 GCF_000184155.1 Fragaria vesca subsp. vesca
TTTCCGTATTGTGTATGATCAATCCGAAGGACAAACCATTAAAAGCATCGTTTGTGACCTCTATCGAGTCTCATAACAGCTTGGTTTTGTATGCAAGAGCAATGTAACATTCTGCTCCTTTAAGTTTTGACGTACTAGATGCCTAAAGCGGATCTTCGCTTGGTATCTGTGGAACCTTTCATTGGAAAGGATTAAACCACATGTTTTGACCCCCAGGCTAACAAGCCTAGATGCCGAGATTTCACATCTCATGCGCTCAAAGTCTTTAACGCGCCACATCGACAAAAGCCTTCAATGGCAATCTGTGCAAAAAGTAATGACCACAAAGTACTGTGGAATGCACTCATGGAGCGTTTCTCGAAACGTTCATATAACTCTCCTTGTTGAGTTATTAGACAAGTGGATTGCTTACCACCTTAATTGACTACATATTGTCGATGATCTTTTGTGACATTATGATCCATAATCTTTAGCAGATTCGATCATCATCAAGTTCTCTAGGTCCTCCAAGTTGGTGTGGAATTACGAACGAGACTTGATTTTGATCATACAAACAGGAATTGTATATACGCTAATGTGATAAACTTATTTGGGATTATCCCCTAATGTGGGGACAACAATATGGGTCATGGCAACGGTAGAAAACGTCGTGCCGATGTCTAGAAAAGAGGGGGAGGTGTTGCCGGCTCTAATAGCGACACTCCCGGTCTAGACACCATTTTGTCAAAACTACTCATGTCAGCTCATGACATTAATGCAACCGTTGTGGATCTTCGGATCACTGGTTCAAGATTGTCAAGCTCCTTTAAATTATGAATGCATACAAAAAGGCATGGAAAATCAATATGAGGACAAGAACGTCATCCTCATGATCGCGAATTTCAAAGATTCGGATCCTGCTCTAGCTACCCATGACTTTGATGTCATCGGCTAAACATTGATTTTCGTTCCAAGTTATATGTACTAAGGCGTTGTATCGACGTCCTTTGTCTATTTGAGACCTCAATGTACTCACATTAGCAATAATGAATGCCTTGAGAATTTTTCGAAGTGAAACTATTCTTCTCTTATGGTTCATATTGATTTACAATCAAGATGTACACTTACATCGTCCTTAGAAACATGGCATATTGTGCCGATTTTGGTCCCTTCCTTTGAAGGTGACTCATGGCACTGCATCCTTAAGGAGGATCGCCCACATGTTTCCGGTTAAGTCTTCTACCCTATAGCGGATTTTTCATCATCAATTGTTCAACTAGGCTCATTCAAACTCAGTGTGATGTCTTAGAATTGTCCGAAATTAAGGAGATAGTGGTTTTAAGTGTGCCTCGCACTACCGACCCTCCACGGACATGCCTAGTCATACTGACTTGGAGTTACCGAAAGCTTTTGATTTTGGATCCCCTACGCTATTAAACCAATTGCCGTCTTGCAAAAGACGTTGAAGACTTATCAAAGCTGGAAAATTATCATCATAATCGGATCCTGTAGGTCCTCTGAGTTAGTTTATGTTCATGTCAGGGAGCTTTTGCTAACTAGTCATAGAGTTTACGACCTTAGAACGATCGAAAGGACTTGGTTTTGATCATACATACGTTAATTTTGGCTAAGGCAAAAGCCTACACGCCACCTGCAAGCTTCACAGCTTCGCACATGCAAAATCTGCGAAAAACAGCAATCTGTCCCTTCTGGACAGTCAACTTCGTTTGAGCTTTGTGAATAGCTCCGGACGAACCAGATAGTGAGCTTTATATCATTGGAAAGCTCTATGAGTCTAGTTTTCAGAAATTTTCACGGTTCGTCCATATCTATTTTAACGAAGAAGTTATGGCTGTTTTAGTGCGCAAAGGTCATTCTGCGAGGAAATTTTTATGCACTCTCGGGATTGCTGCTTTTCGTAGCTTCTTTCAATCCTTCTAAATGGTTCAAGTAGAACTATTTACTCGCCTATCTACTCTTTATAGTTATGTCTCATAGAGACATTGAGTGCTTCGCAGATAGTGGAACTATCCACAACATTCTAAGGAACCATGTTATTGAGCTTTAAAGACATTCATGCTAATGGTTTT
>NW_004442741.1:0-1265 GCF_000184155.1 Fragaria vesca subsp. vesca
CAGCAATCTGTCCCTTCTGGACAGTCAACTTCGTTTGAGCTTTGTGAATAGCTCCGGACGAACCAGATAGTGAGCTTTATATCATTGGAAAGCTCTATGAGTCTAGTTTTCAGAAATTTTCACGGTTCGTCCATATCTATTTTAACGAAGAAGTTATGGCTGTTTTAGTGCGCAAAGGTCATTCTGCGAGGAAATTTTTATGCACTCTCGGGATTGCTGCTTTTCGTAGCTTCTTTCAATCCTTCTAAATGGTTCAAGTAGAACTATTTACTCGCCTATCTACTCTTTATAGTTATGTCTCATAGAGACATTGAGTGCTTCGCAGATAGTGGAACTATCCACAACATTCTAAGGAACCATGTTATTGAGCTTTAAAGACATTCATGCTAATGGTTTTCATTTGAAAACACATTGTGAGAATGAACAAGAATTCTTTTGTGTATACCTCCTCATGAATGCGAACTGAAGCGCATCTTGGAGAAATTCATGAGTCAATCTAGTGAACTGTATGTCACTACGATTCGAATATCGAATCTCATGTTATCGCCAAACATGATATTTGGGACACCAACTCATATAGGCTTTGGTTTGACCAAATTGGTCAACTTGGAAGAGATATAATGGTCAAAATTTTGAGAAATTCTCATGGACATCCATTCTTCCGCTCAAAACGAAGACATTCGAGATCTAGCATCACCATGAAGCATGGTGGTGACCCGGGGGACATTGACGTCACCCGAACACAACTCCAACTTCCTGGAGGTCATCCGGTCAATTCCTTAAGCAATTGAGGTACACCGGCCTTTCCTCGATGTCGCATTGGCCCCCTGCAATGCTCATTGCTCGTTTTGAAAGCCTATTCTTTAGCTAAATAAGGAGTGAGACCCTCCTACGCTAAATAACACAAAAGTGAACATTCTATTCTTACATCAAACTATGTAGATAGATACAACCAACTTGCGGACACATTTTTATGCTTTATGGTGTTGGTTGACGTGTTAACACACTGGTCACGTGTTACACTATTATCTACTGCTTATACTTCTACGGGCTCACTACCCATTCTTTAAAGAAGTTTATCAGGATGTAAGTTGAAGTGTCCTGTACCCCATGTTCACACGCAATACGGTCTCACCGAGGCTACGACCAAGCAACTTTAGCTTGTCGCTCGAACATTATTGATGTGCACCACTCTTCTATTGCGTCTTGGGGCTATGCAATATTTGCATGCAGCTTTACTATTCATCTACGACCCACCATCATTG
>NW_004442742.1:0-1617 GCF_000184155.1 Fragaria vesca subsp. vesca
AACAGTTTAATGATGGCACAGTAAGAATTAATTTTTAAAACTCCAGGATCAGTCAAAACTCAAGAATTCAAGAAATAGAAAATTCCTCCAGACATTCTTTCGCCACTGCTAGAATTCATTTACTGGTTCCACTACAGCTGAAACAATGTCTAGACAAGAATATTATTTGGATAAAGAAATTAAAAATATTAGGATTAAAGAATTAGAAGAAGAATTGCAAAAGCTCAAAATTAAAAATATCAGAACTACTTCCCATGTTAGTTACCCAAATTATACAGAAAATGAATCTCAAAATATTTCAATCACAGATGAAGATCAAACTTCTCCCACTGCTTCTGACTTTTTCGTTACTCCCCCACTAAATCCTCAATTAAGCACACTTACCCAACCTTTCATAATCAACTATTCTAGATTAGATAAACATCTTGAATTAAAAGAAAATATCCTTAGGAGAAACCTCTATAGGATGAAGTTCCCTTTCATGGATCAACGAAATGCAATTATTTAGTGATTGGCAAGCATTTATGCTTGAAACCAAATCTAAAATATACTTTCTTGATTTTATAGATCAATTAAACAACCAAAAAATTATTCAAACATTAACAAAAGCAAGATGGAAAACCTCCACTACCTCGGTCCTTTCTAGTCATCCTCCTGGTGCAACAATAGTAATGGATCATCTTAACAGTCCAATCATAGCCTCACCTTTTAAAATCGCTGTAGAAGATCCAGAAACTAAGAAAATTAACCTAGAAACTAACAAAATTATTGAACAAAATAATTACACAAACCAGAGCCTAGTAACCATAGGAGCCTAGTTAGATAAAATAGAAACAAAGGTTGACAACATATCCTCTAAAGTCAATATTCTACCACAATCTAAACACTAGTGGATTATGGTTCTTAGCCGAAGGAAAATTTCCGTCGGTTAAGAAACATATTCCGTCTACTAAGATCATAGCCGATGACAATCCGTCGACTAAGATCCGTCGGCTAACCGTCGTCTGCTAAGACAATAGCCGACGGAAACATATATTTCCGTCGACTAAGATATCACTTAGTCGACGGATCTTAGTCGACGACTATTCCGTCGACTAGGTGATTGTTTCCTAAACGACGGAAAAAATCAGTCGGCTATACTTTCGTCGACTAACATTTACCTAAACGACAAAAAACTGGCTTCTTTACAGACGAAATATTCAGTCGGCTAGGATGTCAGTTTCTTAGACGACGGAAAATTCCCGTCGGTTAAGATCTAGCCGACGATAGGGTCTTGGTTTTGTTCCTTCTTAACCGACGGAAAATATGTTTTTCCGTCGATAATGGTTGTCTCATACCGACGGAAAGGAGACTTTTTCGTCGACTAAGAAGGTCAGCGGTCGATCGTTATGCACTCTTAGCCAAATGAAAAGTTTATTTTCCGTCGGTAAGGTTTATATCTTTACCGACGGATTTTCAATTTTCCATCAACTAAGGTGATCATAATTTTTTTTTTCAAAAATTATTATTTGTTTTGGTTTTAATTTTTTACCGATAAAATAGATATTTGTTTCAGTTGTTATAGAAATAATTATATTAAAACTAAATATATAGATCGAATCATTAATAATATAAAAA
>NW_004442743.1:0-1301 GCF_000184155.1 Fragaria vesca subsp. vesca
TGCACCGGCTCAGACATATACTGTCCTTGAGCGCATACACTGCTCTCATAAGGAAACATGTCGTTGATGAAGACCGTTGTTGGATCGTTGGATGTACTGCCCGTCTCAGAAAATTGGCCATGATCATGCGGACCCCCTGATGATGTTTCACCATGATATAACCAACATGTATACTTCTCCCAAAACCCGTTACTCTTCAGGTGCTGTCATACTTTGTCAATCGTAAATCAATGCATATCGCTGCGACACTGACATTTCGTGCACGGGCAATAGAAAATTGTATTCCAGTTAGCATTAGCCAGCGCATATTCCAGAAAATTCATAACTCCTTTACCATATCTTTTGTCCTATTTTGGAAGCGAAATCCAACTCTTATCCATATCCTGAAAATATAACAAAATATATATGTATAACTCTAGCTAATTATTAATTAAATTTCATATATAAAATCTCAATTCATTTAGTATTCGACGTAGTACAACTAATTAATAACAAATTAATTAACACATATATATACTTCATAATTACATAACAATATTATATATCAACATCATCACAAAATCATCATCAACTCATATCATCAACAACTGCATACCATCAACACAATATTATAAATTAATTAACATATATATATATATCTACTACTTATTAACAACAACTTCATATATATTATCAAATCATCAACCAAATTGATCAACACATATATATATATACATCTAAGGTACTCAAAATTGATCAACTCAAATAAAACCCAAAATCGACATATATACACATATACGTTGTCACATCCCGACCCTTATATTTTTACCTTATTTACTAGCGTGATTATAATAAGAATTTTACCGTCTCGATCATTGAGTAAACAGTTTAATTGGTCCCTAGAGGGGTTTCGGGGACGATTATGTGCGGAGGATTATTAGTATGAGGGAAATACGACGACGGTAAAAATGGTAAATTTTAGCTAGTAAAAGGTAATTTTTATTCGGGTATTATTTTTTCGGGGTGTTTTTATTTTGGAATTTGGGTTGATATAGGTTGGACCGGTTTGGGGTGTGAGGCCCAAACCCACTCTTTTTTTTCCTCCCGATTTTCTCTCCTCACCCCTCCCGCACCCGAGCCTCCCGCTGCCCGGTTTTCCGGCCGTCCTCCCGCCGCCGTCCGGCCACCAACCGCCGCCCGCACCGGTCCCGTTCGGTCGACCTCCAACCCAGCAACCTCCCTGGACCGGTGAGAGGAGCCCTAGCTCCGCCGTGAGAGAGCGGTGCCACCCGAAAGGTCCGACTGTCCAAAGCGTCACTTCG
>NW_004442744.1:0-1071 GCF_000184155.1 Fragaria vesca subsp. vesca
ATTATTTTTTCGGGGTGTTTTTATTTTGGAATTTGGGTTGATATAGGTTGGACCGGTTTGGGGTGTCGAGGCCCAAACCCACTCTTTTTTTTTCCTCCCGATTTTCTCTCCTCACCCCTCCCGCAGCCGAGCCTCCCGCTGCCCGGTTTTCCGGCCGTCCTCCCGCCGCCGTCCGGCCACCAACCGCCGCCGCACCGGTCCCGTTCGGTCGACCTCCAACCCAGCAACCTCCCTGGACCGGTGAGAGGAGCCCTAGCTCCGCCGTGAGAGAGCGGTGCCACCCGAAAGGTCCGACTGTCCAAAGCGTCACTTCGCCGGAACTTCCTCCTCCGGCCACCAATCCGGGCAAGTTTGGTACGGTTTTGTAGCCCTCCTCCCGTGCAACAACCCCTCCAAGCAGCTCCCTCCCTCTTGAGCTAGGTAAGTCGTATTTTGGAGAGGTTGTATTTACGACTGTTGAGTATGATATTTAAGTTCGGATCGTTCCGATGTAAGAATATCGAAGTTAGGCAATGATGAGCGTAATTATGGCTCTCGGGTAATTTTGCCTATTTTGATTAAATATTGGATTATTTGGTTGGGAATTAATATTATATTTGGAACAGGACGTGAGGAGGCTCGAGCAGACGAGACCCCAGATCGACATCAGGCTTAGGCCTAATTTGTGAGTGGACTTTTATTTGAAATAATATGCATGCTATGGTTCATGATTGAACGTTTCCTTTTGTTGGAGTTTTTGACGTCAATTAATTTTGACGCTTTTATTTCTCTTAGAGAGTTACCGAAAATGGGATTTTCGGTGAATATAAATATGTAATTATGAGAGAGTATGTATAGGAAATGCTAGCTAGCCATATGTGTCTGGCTACCTTAATGGCGTAGCATATAGCCGCATTATGGTGTGACGTGAGCGTTGGACGTAAGCGTAGTAGCCCTATTTGAGTGTTTAATTCAGATAGGGGGTATGGACACATATTTATACACCCGTCTGTCCACCTTGATGGCGTAGTGTAGCACCGCATTAAGGCGTGACGTGAGCGTTGGACGCGAGCGTAGTAGCCCTATATAGAC
>NW_004442745.1:0-1501 GCF_000184155.1 Fragaria vesca subsp. vesca
CCGACGATATGTTTTTCGTCGGCTAAACTCTAGGACTATAGCCGACGAATATCTTAAATGTTTCGTCGGCTAAAGTCTGGGAAGAAAACCGACGACATGTTTTTCGTCAGCTAAACTCCGGGACTATAGCTGACGACTTCTTCTTGTGTCGTTGGCTAAAGTCACCACAGACGACATTTTCCCAACAAAATCTTAGCCGACGAGCTAAGATCTTAGCCGACGAATTAAGCTAACAGGCCGACGAAAATTTTTTGTCGGCTAAAGTGCTTGTCCTGGTAGTGAATTAAATGCATGCAATGGTTTTATATTTAATTATTGATTTTATTTTATTGAATTATTTTGGTGGAATTGGTTTTCCTCTCGTGAGTTATAATGTGCGTAGTTACTTTCGGAGGTAAATGTTCTTATTATATTTTGTTAACTTCGTCATTTGAAGAATTACCGAAAATGGGAATTTCGGTGAAGTCGTATATATATTGTTTTCTTTTATATTTGGCGATTTTCTTTAATTTGGAGAGATACTGATAATGAGATTTTCGGTGGACATATATATATATTTATATATATATATATATATTTATGAGAGAAGTATGTATATAAATGTTGGCTAGCCATACATGACTTTCCACCATAATGGTGTAGCAATTAGCCGCCATTATGCTGTAACGTGAGCGTGGGACGCAAGCGTCATAGCTCTATATGAATGTAGGAATTCATATAGGGGGTATTCAGCACGTATATACACCCGTCTTTTCTGTCATAATGATGTAACGATTACACCCCTCTATTATGGTGTAACGTGAGCATAGAACGCAAACTAGCAGCCCTGCATGAATTCTTAAATTCACAAGAATTCATACAAGGAGTATGACGTGTGTAAATACATACTTATATACTAGAGCCTGGGAGGCTCAATATCATAAAGTATTAGAGACTAGAGGGGCTAATCATGTATCTCGGTATTTGCCAAATTCTAAGTTAAAAGTTTTAATACGTGTTGCGTGCATCACTCTTTTCTTTAAGAGATTAAAATGGGAAAGCATAAAGTATTAATGTAATTATTTGATTGTCATAACCTTACTTTTGTCCACTTACTCTAACATTTTTAAATGTTTTGTCATGGGCCCTTCGTTTTCAAATGCCCAGTTTATAGGATAGACTAGCTGAGGTCGAGCGTACACATAGTCATTTTATAGCTTCTGCTTAATTGTAAACTTCTATTCTATTTCCTCGTTATTAAAATTGCTCTGAAACAATGAGATGTTGGGTGTGAATCACCCTTAGTTTATTTAAGGAGAAATTACTGGTCACTCCATTAACTTTCATTCATTCGACAGTTTACTCTATTAACTTTTAATTTCAATCGATTACTCCATTAACTATCCAATGTCACATAATTAGGTCCATCCGTTAACTAGCCATCCAAATCAGTGGTTAAGTTGCTGACTGGACATATTTTTCAACTGGAAATTCCATTTACACCCCCACATCTCTCTCTCTC
>NW_004442746.1:0-1148 GCF_000184155.1 Fragaria vesca subsp. vesca
AGGGCTCCCCATAGGGAATAATAACGGTAAATAGGGTTTACCGCTACTATCGGCACCGAGACTTTACCCGATTTACGTGATTTTTGAACCATAGCCGTATTTCACCATTCTGAACACATCTTATTTCACTAGATTTTTGATAATTTTTCTTCCTATATAGAGTTGGTTCACAAAGTTGTATAACCTACTAAACAAGTTAGACAACATTAGTAGACATGTTGTGATTCCGATGACTAAAATTCACAAACCAAAATTCGATCGTCAGATATGATCATTATGACGAAAGATGTCTATGGTAAAAAATTCAACTGGATCCGACAACGTTAAGGACTCGATCGAAACGGGTAACCCTAATCCATCGTCACTTATCACACGAAAACGCTCATATCTCCCTCTATATTACGTGGTTTGGTCAAACCTTCCACACAAAAAACTCTCACGTAGATGAGACGCAACTGCCCATATAAAAATTTTGAGACATTTACCTTCCAACGATACGGCTCCTCATAAGGAATAATAACGGTAAATAGTAGACACGTTGTGATTTCGATGACTAAAATTTACAAACCAAAATTCGACCGTCAGATATGATCATTATGACGAAAGATGTCTATGGTAAAAAATTCAACTGGATTCGACAACGTTAAGGGCTCGATCGAAACGGTCAACTCTAATCGAAAATAAGAAAACTGCATTTTGAAGCCCTAAACGGACTCGGATGACCAAAAAGGCCCATACATCATGGCATTAGCGATGAGTTTGGCTTGTAGGGCCGTTACGCTTCCGGAAAGATATCACAATAGTCAATCAGACACCAAAAACCAAATCTGCAGCATAGTGAATAATAAGGGTAAATTGCATTGACCGCAACTATTGGCACCGAGACTTTACCAGAATACCGTGATTTTTCAACTGTAAACGTATTTCACCATTCTGGTCATATCTTATTTCACGACTTTTTTGCGTTTGAAGGTTCTACGTATAGTTTTTTTTTTCCCAGATGAGTTGTTGTCCAGATCTGCAAATATAAGGCACTTTAGCTGACGAAATTAAGACACTTTAGCCGACGAATTATATTTTTCGTCGGCTTAAACTTTTAAAAATTTCGTCGGTCTAAAGTTCACAGACTATAGCCGACGAAAAAAATT
>NW_004442747.1:0-2762 GCF_000184155.1 Fragaria vesca subsp. vesca
GCCGTTAGTAGCGTTGGCAAGATTACTTCCAGAAGTTATGCACACGGGAAGTAGAAAAATACTAACCTACCGGGAAATAGCAAGAGGACATCATTTATATCATGTGTAAATTTGAGAGGATATTTCCTCCAAATTTTTTGTACATCATGCCTCACCTGATGATCCATCTTCCCGAGCAATTGTTGCTTACCGGTCCAGTACACTACACTTGGATGTATCCCATGGAAAGGTACGTTTTTACTACCTGAATTCCTCAATATATATATATATATATACATGTTCAATAATCATAACATTTTGCAACTTGATTTATAGGCAACTTGGAGACTACAAAGATTATGTGGCTAATAAATCCGCGCTTGAAGGATGTATAGCTGAAGCATATATTGCGCACGAGTGCGTCACCTACATGAAGTTGTATTTAGGAGTGTTGAAGGAAACAGACGAAGCCATGCCGGTAGATGTACCGAAGTTCAATCTTTCTATACTCTCCAGTGATGTTGAAGTTTATGGAATTTTGCCAGACTCCTACAAGTTGCAACCACATGAGCTAGTCATTGCCCACTGGTGGGTATTGATTAACTATCGAGAAGTTGAATACTGGAAAGACATCCATCTATATTGTCCAGACATTCATGGTGATCTCGAGTACCACAACAGGGAGTTCGCAAACTATTTTGGCGGCTGGGTACGTAATTCAATATTTATGTATGTATTTATGTTTATTGCATAATTATCTATATTTACAATGTTAAATTGTTGGTTGCAGATGAACTATATTCAATTTGATGGTCACCCAAATTGGTCGCACGAACTAAGAGTTCTAGTGACGAAGCCGATAATGTCAAGAGTTTATCCGATGTGCAAGGTGAATGGCGTGCAATTTATATGTGAACAGAGAGACAGCAGACGGAGAACACAGAATTCTGGGGTGATGGCGCATGGTGGGCAGAATGGAGTTGACTATTATGGTGTTCTTGATTCAGTGGTGGAACTCGTTTACGGTGAAGGCATGACAGTGCACCTCTTCAAGTGTAGATGGTTTGATACTAGTCCGCAGAGCATGAAGACCGATCAGTACGGAATATTATCGGTGAACATTGCTACAGGTTCTTACGAAGATGACCTGTTCGTTTTTGCCACATCGGTAAAACAAGTGTTTTATCTTGATGACCTTGCTAAAGGTGACGCGTGGAAAGTAGTCAACCTTGTCCACCCTCGAAACATTTACCGAGCGGCTACACTTGGAGAGGCCGAAGACCAGGAAGAAGATGTTGCGTATCAAGAGCCCAACGCAATAGGTATTCCTAACTCCTCTACCGTTCGCCTTAATAATTTTAAAGCGGGTCGTTCGGTGCGAATTCGTGATGAAGAGCCAAGGCTTATTGATGTTGATCCAAATCAAGAAACAGACGAAGACTCTAGCGATGAGGAAATACATAGATTACCAGAAATTAATTATGACACCGAAGAAGACTCATCGGATGATTCCGATTACGAGCCTTAGTTTTAATTTAGAGGACGTAATACATTAATTTGTAATAAAAAAGATTGTATTACCTTAATTTATAGTTTACATATGTTGAATTCATATTTCTGTTATTTTATATGAATTTTGGTGATATATGAACAGGAAATTAGTATGGTTTAAACCTTCTGTTTTAGGGTTTGTATTTTTTACTTAAGCCGACGAAATACAACATAATTCGTCGGCCTAAACCATCTTAGCCGACGAATTATACTAGAAGTCGTCGGGTAAACTCGTCTTAGCCGACGACGAAGAATATTAGAAGTCGTCGGCTAAAAGAACTTAAATTAAGCCAACAAATTGAAATGAAAGTCGTCGGCTACAAGATCTTATAGCCGATGAATTGCAATGAAAGTGGTCGGCTAAAACCATCTAAGCCGACGATGTATATTAGAAGTCGTCGGCTAAAACCATCTTAGCCGACGAAGTATATTAGAAGTCGTCGGCTAAAACCATCTTAGCCGACGAATACCCTAATATTTCGTCGGCTTTATTAATTGTTATATTTTTTTATTACATACTAAAGCCGACGAATGAATTAGGGTATTCGTCGGCTAAACCCTAAACTTTTTATGTTACATACTATAGCCCTATCTTCGGTGGTTATTTTGTGTAAAATTTTTATACGACTTGTTGTGTCTTATCGATTTGAAAATATTTTCAGTTGAAGGTCCGGCCAAAATACGAAATTTAGACGGTTCAACGACCTTTTCCGTGCATTTAGGGGTTTGACTTACGGGATTGACCGTCCGGATCGAGCACTTAACCTTGTCAGATCAAGTTGAATTTTTTCCCATACATGTATCTTATCATGATGGTCAGATCTGACCGTCGGATTTCATTTTCTCAAGTTTGATCATCACAATCACAACATGCCTACTAATGTTGTGTAACTTGTTTACCAAGTGTTAAGTAAATGTTCCGTTTCAAAAACAAACTATACGTAGAACCTTCAAACGTAAAAAAGTCGTGAAATAAGACATGACCAGAATGGTGAAATACGTCTACGGTTGAAAAATCACGATATTCCGGTAAAGTCTCGATGCCGATAGTTGCGGTCAATGCAATTTTCCATTCTTTCTCCCTATGGGTAGCCCTATCTTCGGTGATTATTTTGCGTAAAATTTTTATAGGACTTGTTGCGTCTCATCGGTTTGAAACTATTTTCAGTTGAAGGTCCGGCCAAAATACGTAATTTAGACAGTCCAATGACCTTTTCTGTGCATTTATTGGG
>NW_004442748.1:0-1204 GCF_000184155.1 Fragaria vesca subsp. vesca
AGCAGGAAAAGGAAACCTATAGCTCTGATACCAACTGACACGACCCACCCCGAATTTCACCCTGAAACCCAGAGTAAGTCGTGCGGGGACCACCTCCAAGGAAAATTTACTGAAAAGATTAAGAAAATCTCCGTTGCAGATGGACAACCCTAACTCGAAAATTTCGTATTACACTCTTAATTCAACACTTCCGAACCTCACATAATTTACAAAAATTCTAAAGTATTTAGAGCTACTAAACACAAACGGAAGCAAGAAAACACGAGTAGGTTGAACAGGTAACCTACTGGCGAAAACTGGCAGAAATGCGGGTGACTATGCCTCGTCTCCTACTAGATCCAACCCGAACTCTGCAGACTGGGCAATTTAAAACGAAGGGCCCAGGGGAAAACATTTAATAACGTTAGAGTGAGTGGACAAAAATAAAATAATAAATAAAATATTTATGTTTCCCCAAATTAATTTCTAAGAAAAAAATCGAATGCATGCCGCAAGTGATAAAACTTTTATCGCATAAAATATCGAGCCTCTCAGACTCTATAATATATATATATGTATTTACACTCGTCCATACTCCCTATATAAATTCATGGGTCTATATAGGGCTACTACGCTCGCGTCCAACGCTCACGTCACGCCTTAATGCGGTGCTACACTATGCCATCAAGGTGGACAGACGGGTGTATAAATATGTGCCCATACCCCCTAAATGAATTAAACACTCATATAGGGCTACGTACGCTTACGTCCAACGCTCACGTCACACCATAATGCGGCTATATGCTACGCCATTAAGGTGGACAGACACATATGGCTAGCTAGCATTTCCTATACATACTCTCTCATAATTACATATTTATATTCACCGAAAATCCCATTTTCGGTATCTCTCCAAGAGAAATAAAAATCGTACAAAAATTAAAATAGACGTCAAAATACTACCACGACATTAATTATTCAATCGTGAACTTTAGCATGCATTTATTTAAAATAAACGTACCACTCACTAATTAGGCCTAAGCCTGATGTCAATCTGGGGTCGTCGTCTGCTCGAGCCTCTTCACGTCCTGTTCCAAATATAATATTAATTTCCCAACCAATATCCAATATTTAATCAAAATAGGCAAAATTACCCGAGAGCCATAATTACGCTCATCATTGCCTAACTTCGATATTCTTACATCGGACGATCCGAACTTAAATA
>NW_004442749.1:0-1282 GCF_000184155.1 Fragaria vesca subsp. vesca
CGTGTTAGTGAAAGACCTTGCGCCATAAGGTGAGTCTAAGCTCTTACTCTCACTACGCTATCTAACAAAGGCACAATTGATAGGGTTTAGCTTGCGGTGTCGGCATCACCTGCCCAAGGACCTATCTCTTTGTTAATGCTGGATCGTGTCTTTCCATTAGGCCAATCAACTAAGTTGATATCCATCAACGAAGGGTGGTTCGATAGTAGACTCATTATCTCACGTCCTCATGTACACTAGTGTAATACTTGTAGAGATCTCTATATGGATTGGATTTGACATTGAGGCGTCCCCCAACGATAATCACAATTCAGACTTCATGAGACGGATTTGAGTATCACTGATCAATGGATCAGGTTGTGCCAAGCTCGCTTTCTTTCTAGTGCAAGACAATATCGAACCTAAGGGCCTCCCTCCTTTTAGGGAGCCACACGGCCTTGTGACACCAATTTTGCCACTATATGGCGTCACCATATCACCATCCATGGTGATGGCGTCAAGACCAACACTTTTTGGTCGCGCCATGTCCTTTTGTAAGACATCAATCCTTGCAGACATATTTGCAGCATGTGATCTCGTCACTTTAACACTATAAGCATTTGGGATCAAGATGAGACTTAGTGGGGACAAACCACGACAATTCACGTCGTTCCACTTGAACACTTGTGTTCTTATCTCCCCCTAACGGCGGGAATATTGTCTCATCAAAGTGACAATCCGCAATTTAGCGGTGAATGAGATTGCCTGACAAGGTTCCTACATATGCGGATTATAGGTGGAGGTTCATATCCAACCTAAACTTATTCAACTCAAATGACCCATCATTGTACGCAGTGGCAATGCGATTTGGCACCTAGAAATGACATCTAGCCGAGCTCAAGGATTGGAGATCCATTTCAATCCTGCCGAGCTTAAGGATTGCAATTTCGTGTCAATCCTGGTACACAGTCACGAGCTGTAGTACAACAAAATTCAATAATGGTGGGTCGTAGATGAATAGTAAAGCTGCATACAAATATTGCATAGCCCCAAGACGCAATAGAAAAAGTGGTGCGCATCAATAATGTTCGAGCGACAAGCTAAAGTTGCTTGGTCGTAGCCTCGGTGAGACCGTATTGCGTGTGAACATGGGGTACAGGACACTTCAACTTACATCCTGATGAACTTCTTTAAAGAATGGGTAGTAAGCCCGTAGAAGTATAAGCAGTATAAGCAGTAGATAATAGTGTAACACGTGACCAGTGTGTTAACACGTCAACCAACACCATAAAGCATGAAAAGG
>NW_004442750.1:0-1251 GCF_000184155.1 Fragaria vesca subsp. vesca
GGAAGAAGAAATAGTTCCGGGCAAGGCGACGATGGGATCCCGGAAGATAAGAATAAAGACTAGACAACTTAATTTCCTCCTTCCCTTCTCATTTTCGATCCTATCAGATCGTGCCTCATAAAGCCTCCTCCTCGATTGCTAGATCTCCTCCTCAATTGCGAAATCTCCTCCGATCATATTTCCAGATTTAACACTGGTATTAATAAATTAAATTAAATATTTACTTTTTTGAGTTTTTACTATGTTGACTAATATTTTTGTTTAATTTTTTTAATGGTGTTAGTATTGATGTTAGTGTCAAAAAAGTATCAGATCAAAGGAACGGTTGAGATTGCATATTAACATTTGGTTCACTTGAACCTTGGTGCATATAAGAATTTTCGAACAAACATAAAAAACAAAACAACTAAAGATGGATAAAGTGTTTAAATGTGGTGTAGAGTAAGGAATAAAGATGCGATGATAAAGGAATAAAGTGCTTTGGATATATTTTAAATTTAAAAATAATCATGTTTGATTTGAGAACGAGTATTGATCAAGTCTTTTTGTTTTTTTTTTTGATGAATGAGTGTTGATCAAGTTGATAATTATTTTGTTGTAAGGGAGGTTTTGAGTTCGGCTTCCTAATGAGTAATTGTTATCGGGAGGGAGGGAACCAACGACTTTGCTAAGGGGATATCTCCATGACAGTTCTCGATGGATGAAGGTTCGAGGGAGGTGGAGAGGAAGAGGGAAGTGAGAAAAGAAAGAGCAGAGAGGGAGCCGTGTTTGTAAATATTGATCTATCATTGTAAATTAAATGTTATTTTGTGTTTGCAATTGGTCAATATTATTAATGAAATGCAGATTTTGTGAGGATTAATTGAAAAATATCAACAAGTTTGCTGAGAGATTATGTTAGAATTTATTATTTGTGCTTGTTAAGAGATTCATAGTATTGTGAGTAACAATTCTCTTTTAAAATTGATAAACTACTATCAAAACGAGAGATTAGGCAATCATGAAAAAACTAAGATTGATGAAGGGCGCTTCAAAAATTTTGAGCGCATAAGATGTGAAATCTCGGCATCTAGACTTGTTAGCCTGGGGGTCAAAACATGTGGTTTAATTCTTTCCAATGAAAGGTTCCACAGATACCAAGCGAAGATCCGTCTTAGGCATCTAGTACGTCAAAACTCAAAGGAACAGAATGTTACATTGCTCTTGCATACAAAACCAAGCTGTTATGAGACTCGATAGAGGTCACAAACG
>NW_004442751.1:0-1090 GCF_000184155.1 Fragaria vesca subsp. vesca
GTGGCCTTGACGCATGTCCGGTATGTCACACTGACAGGTATAAGCTGACTCCTGTAGGCAACAGGAAACCTGTAAAGGTACTTCGGTATTTCCCTTTGAGGGATAGGTTGGAGCGGTTGTACATGTCTTCACACACGGCCGAAGCTATGAGATGGCACGCTGATAGGGAATTGCATGACGAAGATACCCTTATACACCCTGCTGACGGGGTGGCTTGGAAGCATATAGACAGGGAGTTTCCTCATTTTGCGTCAGAGGTCCGAAATGTGAGGCTCGGGCTCTCATCCGACGGGTTCAACCCTTTTGGCAACATGAGTCTTCAATACAGTGTATGGCCGGTGATTTTGGTACCGTACAACCTTCCTCCATGGATGTGCATGAAGAAGGAATACAATATGTTGAGTTTGTTGATTCCGGGGCCCGGTTATCCAGGGAAGTGTCTCGATGTGTATTTGAGACCTTTGATTGAAGAGCTTAAATTTTTGTGGGACGTTGGTCATCCCACTTATGACAAGTACATGCACGAGATGTTCCAGATGCATGTCATGGTTGTTGGTACCATCAGTGATTTTTCTGCCTGTGGGATGTTGTCGGGCAACGTTGTTAGGGGATACAAGGCTTGTCCAGAGTGCCTTAGCGATGAAGGGAGCAGCAGTCATTGCAACAAGATATGCAAATTGGGTCACCGTACTCTCTTTCCATATGATCACGAATGGCGGCTCGATGCACAGGCATTTGATGGGACCATAAAAAACGGTGTGCCTCCCAGAAGATGGACGGGGGAAGAAATTTTAGCAGTGCTTAATGAGTACGATTTTGGGCAGCTTAGCAATCATCCCAATATTGTGGCGGCAATACCTGAAAGACCCGACATGTACAAATTCTGGACACATAAGAGCATATTCTGGGAACTCACATACTGGAGTAAGTTGTTGATCAGGCACTACCTAGATGTGATGCACATAGAAAAGAATGTTTGCGACAGTGTGGTGGGCACAGTGCTGAACTTGGAGGGGAAGACGAAATACGGTCCTAAGGCACGCATTGATCTAAAAAAAATGCAATTAAGAAGACATCTGTGGTTGAAAGA
>NW_004442752.1:0-1024 GCF_000184155.1 Fragaria vesca subsp. vesca
ATTGTTGTGAGCTCATTTAAGAACAAATACAGTACTAATCTGAAGTGCAATGTGCATTGGTTATAATTTGGGTGTTTGCTGTGGAAAGGTGCTGCATATAGAGAGCTGGTATTAATTGGATTAATGGGACTGACTAGATATGAAAACTCATGCTTGGAAAGTGAGTTTTAGGTTTGATATACATGCTGTTGCATCTATATGGATAGCTTGATTTTATTCCAACTGTGAAATTTTTTATGGAAATCCTGATGTAAACTTTGTAAATTTTTGTCCGGGTGCTTTTAGGCTAATGTAAACGTTTCTTTTCAGTTTTGTTGGAAATCGTCCAACAGAGAGAGGTAGATATGAATGTACAAAGTGGTATGACTACTCAACTTCTATGTATGCATCTGTTAATTCAAAAGTGAGAAGCTATTGCATGCCTTACACGGTTGAAAAGAGCAGGTAATGATGTAGTATCGAAGTTTGATAGATTTGTGGACATGCAACCAAAATGATGGTTTCTGAAGTTATAGAAAAGAAAAAATGAGTCGGTTTTCCACTGTTCATGTATTTTATGCATATGGCCACAGTTCCAATTGTAGAAGTTCATGTATGTGTTCCAATTGTAGAAGTTCATGTATGTATATTTACCTTTTACTATATATATATATATCCAATTGTCGGTTTCCCTACGATTGAGTCTGTGTCTCTTCAGGAAAATGCAATGAATGTTCATGCTTTGCTTTTGTATCAGGTAGTGGTAATGAATGGATTTGGATCAATAGAGGCTTGAGAAGAGATGGAGATCAATTTTCTTTCTATGATCCATTTTTGAACTCTGGAGTGTTTGAAACCGATTTGGTTTGAAGAAACAGTTGGGGACTCCAAAGGTCAGTGTTTGAAAATTCTGAAAACATTATTGAAATTGAAATTGTGTATTCGTAGTCGAATGAGTCAGTGTCGGATTAATGGTTGATGTATATTTGTCGCTGTACTGGTTAATCATGTGTAGCTAATTATGAGAGGCATGATGTAGATTTTG
>NW_004442753.1:0-1258 GCF_000184155.1 Fragaria vesca subsp. vesca
TCACCACCAAAATTTGATAGAATCTTCTTCTCAACATTTCGAACAACTTTCTAGAAGAAGTAAAAGCCCAATTCTAAGCCTAAATAGGTCAATTGAATCAAAATATAAAAATCCCCAATTTTAAACCCTAAAAACTTCAAATCTTCGATTCTCCTCACACACACCGAATCGAGCTACCAAATTCTAGGGGAATGTAGTACCAATCAAACTCAACTTATCCATATATAGAACTCACCAAATGGTGACCTGAGGAAGGAGAAATTCGATCGACATCGAATCCGAACCGGTGGAGTTTTGGAGCTCGATTTATCTCTCACGGCGGCGCCACTCGATGCACCACCTATCCAGCAATGAAGTAGAGACGATGGCGAAGCTTTTGGGACAAGTGTGGTGGTCTCCGGTGGCTTGACGGCGGAGCTAGGCCGAGAAGAAAATCTGGCAGGCGAAATAGACTTCTTACCATCCACCTTCGGTAATATAAAGAACTTTAGCCGACGAAATTCTTTATTTTCGTGGGCTAAACTCTTTTGAAAATTTTGAAAATTTTGGTTGACCGCCAAAAAATTTTGGTTGAAAATTTTAGACTTTAGCCGACGACTTTTCATATAGTTTCGTCGGCTAAAGTCCTTTGAAAATTTTCCTCCAAATTTGGTTTACCGCCCAAAAATTTTTGACCTTAGCCGACGGCTTTTTTAATATCTCGTCGGCTAAAGTCTATAAATTTACGAAAACGCTCATATCTCCCTCTATATTACGTAGTTTGATCAAACCTTCCACACGAAAAACTTTCACGTAGATGAGACGCAACCGCCTATATAAAAATTTTGAGACATTTGCCTTCCGACGATAGGGCTCCCCATAGGGAATAATAACGGTAAATAGGGTTGACCGCTACTATCGGCACCGAGACTTTACCCGATTTACGTGATTTTTGAACCATAGCCGTATTTCACCATTCTGAACACATCTTATTTCACGAGATTTTTGATAATTTTGCTTCCTATATAGAGTTAGTTCACAAAGTTGTATAACCTACTAAACAAGTTATACAACATTAGTAGACACGTTGTGATTCCGATGACTAAAATTCACAAACCAAAATTCGACCGTCAGATATGATCATTATGACGAAAGATGTCTATGGTAAAAAATTCAACTGGATCCGACAACGTTAAGGACTCGATCGAAACGGGTAACCCTAATCCATCGTCACTTATCACACGAAAACGCTCATATCTCCCTCTATATTACATGGTTT
>NW_004442754.1:0-1035 GCF_000184155.1 Fragaria vesca subsp. vesca
ATATATATATATATATATATATCTATTACTTAATTATTAACAACAACTTCACTATATATTATCAAATTATCAACCAAATCGATCAACACATATATATATATATACATCAAACGTACTCAAAATCAATCAACTCATAACAATATTATATATATATCAAAATCAATCATCACAAAATCATCATCAACTCATATCATCAACAATTTCATACCATCAACACAATAATATTATAAATTAATTAAGATATATATATATATATATATCTACTACTTAATTAATTATTAACAACAATTTCATATATATTATCAAATCATCAACCAAATCGATCAACACATATATATATATATACACATACAACCAACGTACTCAAAATCGATCACACTCAAATAAAACTCAAAATCAACATATACACACACATATATGTACCTATATATAGCTCCACAAACTGATTATGGACAGATTTCGATAACACCCAAACTTTTTCTCCCGTTTTTTCTTCCACTACCAGAAGAAAGACTTTAGCCGACGAAAAAAAAAACCAGGCCGACGAATGACGAAATTTTCCTTCGTCGGTTAAATTATATTTTCGTCGGCTATAGTCAGCTTTAGCCGACGAAATTAAAATTTCGTCGGCTAAAGAATTTATTTTCGTCGGCTAAAGTCTGTGACTATAGCCGACGAAAATATAATTTCGTCGGCTAAAGTTCTTTATATTCGCAGATCTGGACAGCAGCTCATCTGAGAAAAGAAAACGGGAGAAAAAAAAACGGGAGAAAAAAGTTTTGGGTGTTGTTGAAATCTGTCCATTATTAAGAAGTGGAGCTATATATAGGTACGTACATGTGTATATATGTTGATTTTGAGTTTTATTTGAGTTATTGATCGATTTTGAGTGTGATTAAATTGATAGATTTTGAGTATATGTTTGATGTATATATATATATATGTGTGTTGATCGATTTGGTTGATGATTTGATAATATATATGAAGTTGTTGTTAATTATAAGTAGCTAATAGATATATATATATGTTAATTAA
>NW_004442755.1:0-1079 GCF_000184155.1 Fragaria vesca subsp. vesca
ACAAATGGATTTGAACATCTTAGAAACTGTTCACTTACACTTTCATTTAGATTAGTAAGTCACCAAAACCAAAATAATAGTCCCATATACTACATTGTTTCTTTCACTGATTGCAATTACAATGACATAACATATCCCATACAAAACTGGTCCATACACCCTCTACCTCCCTATGTTCAGAATTTTCGTCACCACCTTCCATTTTCTGTGAACAGAATGTGACATGGTCAAATAAAAAATAGTACACAGTAGCTAAACTACACAGCAAATAAAATAAGTAAACAAAAAAGACAAAGACAAAGCAATGACATGTATGCAGGTAGTCTAGATTACTGGGAGGTACTGAGTTTGACATGGTAGAGTACAGTGTTAAGACTATGCAAGCATGGAGGAAATGTAGATATGAGTTTAACTAATATTGTTATATATAAGGGAAAAAAAACAAGTAAACAAGAGCAAAAACTACCCAGCACATAAACTTAGTAAATGAGCTAAATGGCAGCATAACATCCAACAAAAGGAGCCATCATCAGGTAAGATACTACCAATATAAATATCCATACCAATTTAATCTTTCTAAAAACACATCTTGAGATTTTCTGTAAACTATCATGTTTTTTTCTAGTCCATTTAAATAGGTTGTATGCTTATATATCTATAATGGAATTGGAAGAAAACCAAATGCTAGGCATCACCATTGCCAAAACAACTTCCAGACCTATCGCTATCGTACTGAGATTTTGGGGCTACCATTACCAAAACAACTTCGACCTGTAATCCACAACTCAACTACAATTTATAGTATGTTCAAATCCATAATCTGAGATATAACATTTGTTACGCATCAAAACACCCCGTCAAAAGAACTTGCTGGTGACAAATGCAACTTAATTAAGACAGATTGACAACTAGTTAAATCATACACAAACTATAGCTATCATGATATCAGCACAAACCTATTTTCCAGGAATGATATTGATCACTGTTGTGCTATCATGATATGATTGTCCCCCCCTTTTTTTTTTTTTTTTAAATTCTTGTTTCAGAAACTCAATTACAAATGCTACATCCTTAAGATT
>NW_004442756.1:0-3731 GCF_000184155.1 Fragaria vesca subsp. vesca
ATTTCTACTATTTACATTAGTAGATGACTTCTTTTAACGATCTCATGTCACATCCCGACCTTATATTTTTACCTTATTTACTAGCCTGATTATAATAAGAATTTTACCGTCTCCGTCATTGAGTTAATAGTTAATTGGTCCCTAGAGGGGTTTCGGGGACGATTATGTGCGGAGGATTATTCGTATGAGGAAAATACGACGACGGTAAAAAGGGTAAATTTTAGCTAGTAAAAGGTAATTTTTATTCGGGTATTATTTTTCGGGGTGTTTTATTTTTGGGTTTGGGTTGTTTAAAAGGATGGACCGGTTTGGGGTGTGAGGCCCAAACCCAGTTTTTTTTTCCTTCTTTCTTTTTCTTCCTCTCTTCTTCCCGGTTTCCTCCCGAGCCTCTCCCCCCGTCGGAAACTTCTCGCCGCCCAACCGCCGCCGTCCGGCCACCCCAGACCGCCACACCGGTCCCGTTTGGTCGGCCATCAACCCAGCAACCTTCTTGGACCGGTGACAGCTTCCCTAGCGCCGCCGTGAGGGAGATATCGGGCCCGAGAGGTCCGACTGTGTTAGGGTTCACGTCGCCGGAACTCCCTCCTCCGGCCACCAATCCGAGCAAGCTTGGTACGGTTTTGTAGCCCTCCAACCCAGCAGCCTTGCCCTAAAAGGACTCACTCCCTCTTAAGCTAGGTAAGGAGAAATTTGAGGTGGAAGTTTTATAGTGTTTTTGATGTTTTTAGTCAATTGCCCTAGTTAGGCTTGGAATTGGTGTTTGTGCTAGTTAGGAAAGTTGTAGAGCATGATGAGAGGATTATTCTGTCAAAATTTCATAGGTTTTGAAGGTCGCCGGAATTGGCCTCCGGTCGCCGCTGCCGGTTAGGAGATTTTTAGGGTTTTAAGTGTGGAATATTAAGAGGAGTATATTGATGTGATTTATGGAATTTTTGGATGAGATTTGGATAGGTTTGTGAATTTCCAAAGTTTGGTATTTTTGACGGTTAATTAATGCAGAATCCGGCCGTAGGATTTAAGTCGTATTTTGGGGAGGTTGTATTTACGACTGTTGAGTATGATATTTAAGTTCGGATTGTTCCGATTTAAGAATATCGAAGTTAGGCAATGATGAGCGTATTTATGGCTCTCGGGTAATTTTGTCTATTTTGATTAAATATTGGATTTTTGATTGGGAAATTAATATTATATTGGAACAGGACGTGAGGAGGCTCGAGCAGACGAGGTCCCAGATCGACATCAGGCTTAGACCTAATTTGTGAGTGGACGTTTATTTTAAATAAATGCATGCTATAGTTCATGGTTGAACAATTAATGTTGCGGAATATTTTAACGTCATTTTAAATTTGACGATTTTTATTTCTCTTGGAGAGTTACCGCAAATGGGATTTTCGGTGGATATAAATATGTATTTATGAGAGAGTATGTATATAAATGCTAGCTAGCCATATGTGTATGTCCACCTTAACGGCGTAGCATATAGCCGCATTATGGTGTGACGTGAGCGTTGGACGTAAGCGTAGTAGCCCTATTTGAGTGTTTAATTCATATAGGGGGTATGGACACATATTTATACACCCGTCTGTCCACCTTGATGGCGTAGTGTAGCACCGCATTAAGGCGTGACGTGAGCGTTGGACGCGAGCGTAGTAGCCCTATATAGACCTATGAATTTATATAGGGAGTATGGACGAGTGTAAATACATACGTATATTATAGAGTCTGAGAGGCTCGATATTCTATGAGATAAAAGTTTTATCGCTTGCGGCATGCATTCGATTTTTCCTTAGATATTAATTTGGGGAAACATAAATATTTTATTTATTATTTTATTTTTGTCCACTCACTCTAACGTTATTAAATGTTTTCCCCTGGGCCCTTCGTTTTAAATTGCCCAGTCTGCAGAGTTCGGGTTGGATCTAGTAGGAGACGAGGCATAGTCACCCGCATTTCTGCCAGTTTTCGTCAGTAGGTTACATGTTCAACCTACTCGTGTTTTCTTGCTTCCGCTAGTGTTTAGTAGCTCTGAATACTTTGGGATTATTGTATGTTATGTGTAGAATTTCTGAAGGATAATTATGTGATGTTTGGAAGTGCTAAATTAAGAGTGTAATTTGAAATTTTCGAGTTAGGGTTGTCCATCTGCAAGGGAGATTTTCTTAATCTTTTCAGTAAATTTTCCTTGGAGATGGTCCCCGCACGACTTACTCCGGGTTTCAGGGTGAAATTTAGGGTGGGTCGTGTCATCTCAACTGTTGATCCTCTAGATTCATATGTAAAAAACATGTCTACAAAATTTCAACTAATTTCATAATCATTTGGTCATTCAAATTGACGTAAACAATTGTAGGCCGTTAGATAAAATTAAAACTAATATTGTGCTAATCAAGTGGTTAAATGTTTTTCAATTTGGCTAATTTTTTGTAGTATTCATATGTGGGTAAGTAACTAGGGAATGAGTGGTTTTGATTGTCAAAATACATGCTAGAGCTAAAAACATCCTTACTTTAAGAGTTTAAGGAGGTCCTCTCTAATTCCGGACTCATATATATATATATATATATGTTAGTGTTTGAGTGGGATCTTGTGAATTGGATTTCTCAAAGGTATATCATCTTTTCCTTACAGAACAAAAAGAAAGAGAATGGCCTTGTGATTTCACCGGTATTGTAGTTGCAGATCGAGTACTTTATCCAGTACACAGTATTGTGTTAAACAAAAACAAATGTGGTCTATGAATTATATCAAAACATATTGAGAGATGAATAATACGCTAAATAACTCATTTTGTGAGTCTCGTTATATTTTAACTTAATGGTGATTGAATTAATAAAGAAAAATTAATTATGTATTATAATAAAAAGTTTTGTATAATTAAGAGCACGCTACATATAGTAAAGTCTGTGTACTCATGTTCTCTTTTAGATCTTCTCGTTTTCAGGACATGGCTGGAATCAAATTACAAATCCATTCTAGAATAAGGGAAAAAGACCATTTGCACAAAATAGAAAAAGTCAAACTTCATTTCAATGATAATCTTTTTAATTAGCTCATTTGAATACAAGTTACTTATTTTAAGCCCAAATACAAAATATTTATTAAAATATAATAAAATTATATTTTTAAAGACTTTTTTACCCTTAGCTTTTACTTAAAGAGAAATAATAAAAAAGATGGAGGGAAGACTTTGCCGGAAGCACACCGGGCTCTGGCACCAGTCACCGGCGGCCGCATTCCGGTCGCCGGACTCCGAACTCCGGCCGCCGGAATCCGGTCACCGGTGACCGGAATTTTCCAACGGCCGGAAAATTGCCGGCATCCGGTGGTATTTTTTTAAATGCCATCGGAATTTACGTGATCTTAACCTAAGTACGAAAAAAATTTACTACCCCTAGTAAATTTTTACTGGGGGTAGTAAACTCAAAATAAAGTTTCTCCATGACCATTATACAACTTAAAACAATGAAAAATTAACTTAGATGTAGAAAAATAAAGTTTACTACCCCTAGTAAACTTCTATTGGGGGTAGTAAACTTTTATTGGAGGTAGTAAACTTACAAAACAGTAGCTCCAATGCCATAATTCACATTGAAAAGGAGAAAAATCAACTTAGATGCGAAAAAATAAAGTTTACTACCCCTAGTAAACTTTTACTGGGGGTAGTAAACTTGCAAAACAGTAGCTCCAATGCCATAATTCACATTTAAAATGAGAAAAATCAACTTAGATGA
>NW_004442757.1:0-1771 GCF_000184155.1 Fragaria vesca subsp. vesca
GATCAAACACAACCCGGACAAAGAAACAAGAGTGATCCAACATACTCTTGACCCGCGAATAAAATTCCGGGATTTTGGTACCTGCACACACAAAATCCCAAGCATAGAATGGAGATGGAGAAGGGAGGAAAGGATTTTATCCTCCCCGAGTTATTGAACTTGGAAGAGTTTAAGGTTTCAAAACATACCTTTCTAAAGGCTGCCGAGAGGAGAAATAACGTTTCGCCTACTTATACTTCGAATTTGGGGCTGAAAATTTGACAGGAGGAGCAGCTCTGGATGGGGAAGCTTCTGTCAAAATTTCAGGTTGATCGGAGCAAGGGAAGGTGGTGAACCGGTGGTCGGTAGCGGCGGCGGTCTGGAATTTTCCGGCGGCCAGTTCGGAGACTTTCCGGCCGGTTCTCAGGGTGAGGCCGGCGGCGTTGGATCCGTGACAGAAAGAGCTTTATGGGGATATAAAATTCCGGCGGAGGGCAGTCGGAATTTTGGTCGGAAATCGGGAAAAACAAGGCTGCCCGATTTTAGGGTTTTGGTTTTTAGGGTTTAGAAAAAAAATGGTGGGCTATTGGCTCTAGGGTTAGAACAAAGTGCATGATAACGTGATGAAGAATAAAGTGTAGAGACAAAGAGATAGCAAGAGAGTCATCTTATTCATTGATAGGAGCCCTTTATATAGGGAATTACACAATACCAATATGGTAAGGATATGAATACATAGATCTAGTCTAACTACATATCCTATTGGCATAAGGCCAAGGCACACATAGAGAATATCCTAGAACAATAACATATTTATTTATTTTTTATTTTTTTGAAAGGGTTTGGAGCCCAGTCTAGCTGGGAGCTATAGGCTCAGCCCCACGTCCAGTTTCATTTTAATAAGATGTTTATCTCTACTATTAGAAAGTGAGGCACTCTTTTGGTGTCTTTGGTGAAACATTTTTTCCAATTGCCCAAAAAACTAAGGCAATAGAAAATTCTCAAAGAAATAAAAATAAGTTACTATAGGCATTACCGTAAAATACCACTAAAATTTTGAGGAAAAAAAAGACGTGGTTTGTTCCCACTTTTGGTAGAGCAGTTATCTAAGAAATAAGATAATCAGATTCATTCCATTTTAAGTGGAGCATGTTAAGTTAAACTTCTCTTATTTTGTAAACTCACGTGCAGATGAACGGTAAAAGACTAGTGGGTTATAGAGAAAAATATACATTTCAAAATGAACAAACGTGGAAGGGAAATAATTTGGCAAATGCAACACAAAGAGTTGATATAAAATTCCTGAAATATTTTGGAATACAAAGTCTAAAAAGAAAGAAAGTTTAGAAGTGCTTATTGTAATAAATAGGTGTATAAAAGTTGCAAAAAAGAAAAAAAGAATGATGTGATTGCAATTACATTTTTCTCCCTGTACAGCAAGTAGAAGAAACTAGGTCCATTATGACTTATGAAAAACACAATTTCAAAAAAAAAAAAAAAATTATGACTTATGAGGGTTAAGGAAGGTATTTCCCTATAAACTAAATTTAAATAGATAAATTCAGTTTTTATTTTTATTTTGAGAGAACAGATAAATTTAGGAGTAAATGACACTTTAGTACTAATTTAAGCTTCTTTTTGCCCATTTAAATGTTTTTAACAGAAATGTGCCTACTTCAATATAAGGTGTGTGAAATGTGCCTTATTGGACAAAACTTTTCTAATGGGCCCACTTTTAATAGTTTTTCTGTCGAAAATACCCTCAATTTATTTATTTTTCTGTTCTTCCCTC
>NW_004442758.1:0-1229 GCF_000184155.1 Fragaria vesca subsp. vesca
TTCTTCCCTTTAGCCTTGTGTTTTTGTGATTCAGAGACTGAAGAAAACTGGTTGTTTTTCTTCAAGAACTTGAAGGCTTTGTTGGAACCGCAAGGAAGGATTATCACATTCATTAGTGATCGTGGTGTTGGTTTGTTGAAGGCATTTGATCTCATTTTTCCTGGTAATCCTCATCTTTACTGTTATCATCATTTGCGATACAACTTTAGTCGAAAGTATAAGAACAAAGGAGGGGAAATTGTTGTTGCTGATGTGTTACAAAAATTCTTTAAATTGGCTTATGCATCGACTGAGAAATCTTTCTACTTTCATTTAAAAAATTTGAGAGATGAGGGTGGTGCTGCTACTATTGATGAATTCATAAGGGAGATTCCATTGGAACATTGGTGCCGTGCTTTTTTTAAAGGTTGTCGGTATGGGATTATGGCAAATGGTATTGCTGAATCCTTTAATAACTGGATTGTTGCTGAGCGTTCACTGCCCCCTTTCGCTATGTTAGATCAAACTAGAATGAAAGAAATGAAGATAATGTCAGAAAGGAGTGTTGAGTCGAAATCTTGGACTACCAAGCTTACTCCTAAAATGGAGAAGAGGCTGAAAGAGCAGCTTGATAGGTCTCGTGTGTTCAGGGTGATTGCTTCCCATGAAAATGTTTATGAGGTTAGGAATGATAAGTACTCCTATTCAGTGGACCTCTCTACTCGTACTTGTTCATGTGTGAAGTGGCAGATTAATTGCTTCCCATGCGCTCATGCACTTGCTACTATACAAGGTGCAAGACTTGATGTGTATGATTTCATTGATCCTTATTTTACTGCTGAATACTATAGGATATGTTATAGCTTTCCTATTGCACCTCTGAGTAACGTGGACGCCTCTTGTTCTTCCATTGAGGACTTTATACTACCTCCTGTTACAAAGAGGCCGGCTGGGAGGCCTAAATCAAAGAGGATAGCATCTGCTGGTGAGAAGAAGCTGATTCGATGCGGTCGTTGTAATAAGATGGGCCATCATAACAAGAAGAGCTGTACAGAACCTTTGAACATGTTGCTGTAGTTTCTTGTACATCCTTCTGGTTGTTAGTGGATGTTTGGAATTTGTTGTTTTTGGATGTTTTTGAACTATATTCAGATTTCTCTCTATTGTAAGGATTTTGATTGAAGATTTTTGTGATGTTCATTATTGTGGAATTCTCTTGACAATATTATTATGTTCATCTGTCCCAAGCA
>NW_004442759.1:0-1801 GCF_000184155.1 Fragaria vesca subsp. vesca
GAAAGGTTCCACAGATACCAAGCGAAGAACCGCCTTAGGCATCTAGTACGTCAAAACTCAAAGGAGTAGAATGTTACATTGCTCTTGCATACAAAACCAAGCTGTTATGAGACTCGATAGAGGTCACAAACGATGCTTTTAATGGTTTGTCCTTCGGATTGATCATACATAATCCGGAAAAGCCGCGAATTGATCAAACACAATTCGGAAAAAATGACCTCGGATTGATCAAACACAATCCGGTGAAAGGTCGGGGTTGATCAAACACAACCCGGACAAAGAAACAAGAGTGATCAAACACACTCTTGACCCGCGAATAAAATTCCGGGATTTGGGTACCTGCACGCACAAAATCCCAAGCATAGAATGGAGATGGAGAAGGGAGGAAAGGATTTTATCCTCCCCGAGTTATTGAACTTGGAAAAGTTTAAGGTTTCAAAAAACATACCTTTCTAGAGGCTGCCGAGAGGAGAAATAACGTTTCGCCTACTTATACTTCGAATTTGGGGCTTAAAATTTGATAGGAGGAGCAGCTCTGGATGGGGAAGCTTCTGTCAAAATTTCAGGTTGATCAGAGCAAGGGAAGGTGGTGAACCGGTGGTCAGTAGCGGCGGCGGTCTGGTATCTTCCGGCGGCCGGTTCAAAAACTTTCCGGCCGGTTCTCAGGGTGAGGCCGGCGGTGTTGGATCCGGGACGGAGAGAGCTTTATGGGGATATCAAATTCCGGTGGAGGACAGTCGAAATTTTGGTCGGAAATCGGGAAAAACAAGGCTGCCCGATTTTAGGGTTTTGGTTTTTAGGGTTTAGAAAAAAAATGGTGGGCTATTGGCTCTAGGGTTAGAACAAAGTGCATGATAACGTGATGAAGGATTAATGGTAGAGACAAAGAGATAGCAAGAGAATCATCATCTTATTCATTGATAGGAGCCCTTTATATAGGGAATTACATAATACCAATATGGTAAGGATATGAATACATAGATCTAGTCTAACTACATATCCTATTGGCATAAGGCCAAGGCACACATAGAGAATATCCTAGAACAAATAGTTAAATTTAGCAATGATTATGAGATTTAGCAATTGTTATAAGAATTTGGCTCCAGCAGTTATTACTAAGTGTAAGTTAAGTAATATTTTAACAAATTATAAACTGACACGTGGAGAAAAAAAGGAGGGAAAATATAAGTATTCCTTTAATAATTCATGGTTCAATTGACAAATTTATCAATTTTGTTTAGCAATTTTTAAATTTAGCAACCATTTAGGTATACTGTGGGAGCTCCTATTCATTCGAAAAGTTGACAAATTTCAAAAAAAATTTGATTTAGCAATTCTGCTAGAGATGCTCTTAGAAAGTTATCCTTATCTTTTTAACTAAGTAACTAAAAGTGACGCTCAACATTATAGTGAAAACTGAAAAGTAAAGAAAATATAGTACAAAGTATATGAAATTTGAATATTTAAGACTTACATGGCTAGCAAGAACGTACATGAGAAAGTAGAATGAACCTTTGACCAACTTTCCAACCGTATCACCTACATTCTTAATGGATAAGAATATTTGGAAAATCCTTAGGATGTATTGGAAGATAAGAAAGACGTTTATAATTGTTTGTTTGACAAAATGTTTAGAACCTCCCAGTTTGGAAAAGCCAACTACTATTGCGACCTGAAAAAGAACCACATTGGTGCCAAATATCAATTAGTATATATGTTTATGTTTATACTGACCTCAACAGTTAAAAAAAGAAGTTTTAAATCCACATCCTTAACCAAATACACAATCTCTCTCTCTCTC
>NW_004442760.1:0-3463 GCF_000184155.1 Fragaria vesca subsp. vesca
GTAACGGGTTTTGGGAGAAGTACACATGTTGGTTATATCACGGTGAAACATCATCAGGGGGTCCGCATGATCATGGTCAATTTTCTGAGACGGGCAATACATCCAACGATCCAACAACGGCATTCATCAACGACATGTTTCCTTATGAGAGCGGTGTATGAGCTCAAGGACAGTATATGCCTGACCCGGTGCAGCCCTTCCCTAGAGCTGTTAACACTGCTGGTATTGAAAAGTACAACAAACTGCTTGTTTTCCAACAGACCCCTGTGTACCCCGGTTGTCAGAAGACCGTTCTTGAAAGTGTGATGGACGTAATGAAGATTAAAGTTGAGACAAAATCGACCGTGAAGGCTGTTGATGATTATCTACAGTACACTGCTTCGATGCTGTCCCACGGTCATCGTCTTCCTACCACTCATCTTGGGCTTTCCTACATCAAGATCCATGCATGCAGATATGACTACGTTCTCTTCTGGGGTAAAGATCCAGAAGGGAATGACCTTGGTGGGCTTGACGCATGTCCGGTATGTTACACTAACAGGTATAAGCTGACTCCTGCAGGCAATAGGAAACTTGTGAAGTTACTTCGGTATTTCCCGTTGAGGGATATGCTTGAGCGGTTGTACATGTCTTCACACACGGCCCAAGCTATGAGATGACACGTTGATAGGGAATTGCATGACGAAGATACCCTTATACACCCTGCTGACGGGGAGGCTTGGAAGCATATAGACAGGGAGTTTCCTCATTTTGCGTAAGAGGTCCGAAATGTGAGGCTCGGGCTCTCATCCGACGGGTTCAACCCTTTTGGCAACATGAGTCTTCAATACAGTGTATGGCCGGTGATTTTGGTACCGTACAACCTTCCTCCATGGATGTGCATGAAGAAGGAATACAATATGTTGAGTTTGTTGATTCCGGGGCCCGGTTACCCAGGGAAGTGTCTCGATGTGTATTTGAGACCTTTGATTGAAGAGCTTCAGTTTTTGTGGGAAGTTGGTCATCCCACTTATGACAAATACATGCACGAGATGTTCCAGATGCATGTCATGGTTGTTGGTACCATCAGTGATTTTCCTGCCCGTGGGATGTTGTCGGGCAACGTTGTTAGGGGATACAAGGCTTGTCCAGAGTGTCTTAGCGATGAGGGGAGCAGCAGTCATTGCAACAAGATATGCAGATTGGGTCACCGTGCTTTCCTTCCATATAATCACGAATGGCGGTTCGATGACAAGACATTTGATGGGACCGTAGAACACGGTGTGCCTCCCAGAAGATGGACGGGAGACGAAATTTTAGCAGTGCTTAATGAGTACGATTTTGGCCAGCTCAGCAATCATCCCAATATTGTGGCGGCAATACTTGAAAGACCCGACAGGTACAAATTCTGGACACATAAGAGCATATTCTGGGAACTCCCATACTGGAGTAAGTTGTTGATCAGACACTACCTAGATGTGATGCACATAGAAAAGAATGTTTGCGACAGTGTGGTGGGCACAGTGCTGAACTTGGAGGGGAAGACAAAAGACGGTCCTAAGGCACGCATTGATCTAAAAAAAATGTAATTAAGAAGACATCTGTGGTTGAAAGAAGGGAAGAAAAAAATGCCTCAAGCTCCGTACACCGTGAAGCCTGACCAGAAGAACATAATTTTCAGGTGGATGAGTTGTGTGAAGTATCCTTCAGGCTATGCAGGAAATATAGCCCGGTGTGTGAACTTCCGGGACAATAAGATGTACGGGTTGAAGAGTCATGACTGTCATATCCTGCTACAACGTGTCTTCCCTGTTTTCATTCGACCGTTCCTTCCCCGTCAGGTGGTGGAGCCGTTAGTAGCGTTGGCAAGATTCTTCCAGAAGTTATGCACATGGGAAGTGAAAAAATCTAACCTCCGGGAAATGCAAGAGGACATCATTTATATCATGTGTAAATTTGAGAGGATATTTCCTCCAAATTTTTTTGACATCATGCCTCACCTGATGATCCATCTTCCCGAGCAATTGTTGCTTACCGGTCCAGTACACTACACTTGGATGTATCCCATGGAAAGGTACGTTTTTTACACCTGAATTCCTCAATATATATATATACATGTTCAATAATCATAACATTTTGCAACTTGATTTATAGGCAACTTGGAGACTACAAAGATTATGTGGCTAATAAATCCGTGCCTGATATAGCTGAAGCATATATTGCGCACGAGTGCGTCATCTACATGAAGTTGTATTTAGGAGCGTTGAAGGAAACAGACGAAGCCATGCCGGTAGATGTACCGAAGTTCAATCTTTCCATACTCTCTAGTGATGTTGAAGTTTATGGAATTTTGCCAAGACTCCTACAAGTTGCAACCACATGAGCTAGTCATTGCCCACTGGTGGGTATTGATTAACTGTCCAGAAGTTGAATACTGGAAAGACATCCATCTATATTGTCTAGACATTCAAGGTGATCTCGAGTACCACAACAGGGAGTTCGCAAATTATTTTGGCGGCTGGGTACGTAATTCAATATTTATGTACGTATTTATGTTTATTGCATAATTATCTATATTTACAATGTTAAATTGTTGGTTGCAGATGAACCATATTCAATTTGATGGTCACCCAAATTGGTCGCACAAACTAAGACTTCTAGTGATGAAGCCGATAATCTCAAGAGTTTATCCGATGTGCAAGGTGAATGGCGTGCAATTTATATGTGAACAGAGAGACAGCAGACGGAGAACACAGAATTCTGGGGTGATGGTGCATGGTGGGCGGAATGGAGTTGACTATTACGATGTTCTTGATTCAGTGGTGGAACTCGTTTATGGTGAAGGCATGACAGTGCACCTCTTCAAGTGTAGATGGTTTGATACTAGCCCGCAGAGCATGAAGACCGATCAGTACGGAATATTATCGGTGAACACTGCTACAAGTTCTTACGAAGATGAACCATTCGTTTTTGGCACATCGGTAAAACAAGTGTTTTATCTTGATGACCTTGCTAAGGGTGTCGCGTGGAAAGTAGTCAACCTTGTGCACCCTCGAAACATTTACCGGGCGGCTACACTTGGAGAGGCCGAAGACCAGGAAGAAGATGTTGCGTATCAAGAGCCCAACGCAATAGGTATTCCTAACTCCTCTACCGTTCGCCTTAATAATTTTAAAGCGGGTCGTTCGGTGCGAATTCGTGATGAAGAGCCAAGGCTTATTGATGTTGATCCAAATCAAGAAACAGACGAAGACTCTGGCGATGAGGAAAGGCATAGATTACTAGAAATTAATTCTGACACCGAAGAAGACTCATCGGATGATTCCGATTACGAGCCTTAGTTTTAATTTCTTCGGATGTAATACATTAATTTGTAATAAAAAGATTGTATTACCTTAATTTCTAGTTTACATATGTTGAATTCATATTTCTGTTATTTTATATGAATTTTGGTGATATATGAACAGGAAATTAGTATGGTTTA
>NW_004442761.1:0-1134 GCF_000184155.1 Fragaria vesca subsp. vesca
CCTTTCCTCGATGTCGCATTGGCCCCCTGCAATGCTCATTGCTCGTTTTGAAAGCATATTCTTTAGCTAAATAAGGATGAGACCCTCCTACGCTAAATAACACAAAAGTGAACATTCTATTCTTACATCAAACTATGTAGATAGATACAACCAACTTGCGGACACTTTTTTATGCTTTATGGTGTTGGTTGACGTGTTAACACACTGGTCACGTGTTACACTATTATCTACTGCTTATACTGCTTATACTTCTACAGGCTCACTACCCATTCTTTAAAGAAGTTCATCGGGATGTAAGTTGAAGTGTCCTGTACCCCATGTTCACACGCAATACGGTCTCACCGAGGCTACGACCAAGCAACTTTAGCTTGTCGCTCGAACATTATTGATGCGCACCACTCTTTCTATTGCGTCTTGGGGCTATACAATATTTGCATGCAGCTTTACTATTCATCTACGACCCACAATCATTGAATATTTTTGTACTACAGCTCGTGACTGTGTACCAGGATTGACACGAAATTGCAATCCTTGAGCTCGGCAGGATTGAAACGGATCTCCAATCCTTGAGCTCGGCTAGATGTTATTTCTAGGTGCCAAATCGCATTGCCACTGCGTACAATGATGCGTCATTTGAGATGAATAAGTTTAGGTTGGATATGAACCTCCAGCTATAATCCGCATATGTAGGAATCTTGTTAGGCGATCTCATTCACCGCTAAATTGCGGATTGTCACTTTGATGAGACAATATTCCCGCCGTTAGGGGGAGATAAGAACACAAGTGTTCAAGTGGAACGACATGAATTGTCGTGGGATAGGTCCACACCATTAGATCTGTTTTTTAATGAGCTTGGATGGTTGAGATTAAAACAAAAAACTTAACACTTATGTCAAACCTACACCGTTCAAGATTATTAAAAACAAATCCCTCATTTGGATGACTTAACGATCACCAAATTTTCTGAAAATTTGTAGAAATGATCTACTCATATAGCCTAATGAACTGAACGGTGGAGATTTGATTTTGTGATTGAAAAGTTCGTGAAATGATATATCCCTAAAAATGAACAAAAAAATGAATCCCTCATTGGAATATATATATATATATATATATATATATATATATATATAT
>NW_004442762.1:0-1003 GCF_000184155.1 Fragaria vesca subsp. vesca
CAATAAAATACAGCTTCTCAGGCTAAAATAAAATATGTATGTATTACACTCGTCATATCCCTTGTATGAATTTTCTTGAAACAACAAAAACAAATAGAAAATTCACACAAGGCTACAACGCTTGCGTCTAACGCTCACGTTGCACCATAATGGCATTTTACCTCATTATGGTGGAAAAGACGGTGTATAAATATACGCGCATATCCCCTATATAAATTATTATTTTTATATAGGGCTACAACGATTGCGTCTAACGCTCACGTTGCACCATAATGGAATTTTACCTCAGTATGGTGGAAAAGCACGTATAGCTAGCTAGCATTCTCTCATATACATATTATTCTCATAAACATCCAAATATGGATATATACATATACTCACCGAAATTCTCAATTTCGGTTATTCTCCAACAATAATGAAAATTGCCAATTATCATAAAAAGCAATATGCACACGACTCCATCGAAAATCTCATTTTCGGTAACTTTCCAAATAACACGATAGCCATTTAAAATGAGAACATTGACTTCTGAAAATGACTTCGCGTAAATAAACAATTCCACATTGATATTCAATAAAGTCAATCATTTAATATAAAATCACCGCATGCATATATTTTAAAACAAAAGTCCAGTCACAACTTTAGGCCTAAGCCTGACGTCGATCCGAGGTCTCTTCTGCTTGAGCCTCCTCACGTCCTTTTTCCAAAAGTAAGATTAATTTCCCCACTAATACTCCAAACATTTACAAAATAGGCAAAATTAAACGTGAGCCAACCACGCTCATCATCGCCTAATTTCGATATTCCTAATTCGAAATGCTCCAAACTTCACCGAAAAAATAATGGCAGCCTTAGCACAACCTTCATAGATTATACGACTTTAATCTAATGGCCGGATTCTACATTAATTAACCGCCAAAAATACCAAACTTCGGAAAATCAAAAAACCTAACCAAAACTCATCCAAAAATTCCATAACTTACAACAATATACTCCCCTTAAT
>NW_004442763.1:0-1451 GCF_000184155.1 Fragaria vesca subsp. vesca
CAAGGAGGATCGCCCACGTGTTTCCGGTTAAGTCTTCTACCCTATAGCGGATTTTTCATCATCAATTGTTCAACTAGGCTCATCCAAGCTCAGTGTGATGTCTTAGAATTGTCCGAAATTAAGGAGATAGTGGTTTTAAGTGTGCCTCGCACTACCGACCCTCCACGGACATGCCTGGTCATACTGACTTGGAGTTACCGAAAACTTTTGATTTTGGACTCCCCCTACGCTATTAAACCAATTGCCGTCTTGCAAAAGACGTTGAAGACTTATCAAAGCTGGAAAATTATCATCATGATCGGATCCTCTAGGTCCTCTGAGTTAGTTTATGTTCATGTCAGGGAGCTTTTGCTAACTAGTCATGGAGTTTACGACCTTAGAACGACCGAAAGGACTTGGTTTTGATCATACACACGTCACTTTTGGCTAAGGCAAAAGCCTACACGCCACCTGCAAGCTTCACAGCTTCGCACATGCCAAATCTGCGAAAAACAGCAATCTGTCCCTTCTGGACAGTCAACTTCGTTTGAGCTTTTTGAACAGCTCCGGACGAATCAGACAGTGAGCTTTATATCATTGGAAAGCTCTACGAGTCTAGTTTTCAGAACTTTTCACGGTTCATCCATATCTATTTTAACGAAGAAGTTATGGCTGTTTTAGTGCGCAAAGGTCATTCTGCCCGGAAATTTTTATGCACTCTCGGGATTGCAGCTTTTCGTAGCTTCTTTCAATCCTTCTAAATGGTTCGAGTAGAACTATTTACTCGCCTATCTACTCCTTGTAGTTATGTCTCATAGAGACATTGAGTGCTTCGCAGATAGTGGAACTATCCACAACATTCTAAGGAACCATGTTAAGTTTTAAAGACATTTCTGCTAATGGTTTTCATTTGAAAACACATTGTGAGAATGAACAAGAATTCTTTTGTGTATACCTCCTCATGAATGCGAACTGAAGCGCATCTTGGAGAAATTCATGAGTCAATCTAGTGAACTGTATGTCACTACGATTCGAATATCGAATCCCATGTTGTCGCTATACATGATATTTGGGACACCGACTCATATAGGCTTTGGTTTGACCAAATTGGTCAACCTGGAAGAGATATAATGGTCCAAATTTTGAGAAAATCTCATGGACATCCATTCTTCCGCTTAAAACGAAGACATTCGAGATCTAGCATCACCATGAAGCATGGTGGTGACCCGGGGGACATTGAGGTCACCCGAACACGACTCCAACTTCCTGGAGGTCGTCCGGTCAATTTCTCAAGCAATTGAGGTGCACCGGCCTTTCCTCGATGTCGCATTGGCCCCTGCAATGCTCATTGCTTGTTTTGAAAGCCTATTCTTTAGCTAAATAAGGAGTGAGACCCTCCTACGCTAAATAACACAAAAGTGAACATTCTATTCTTACATCAAACCATGTAGATAGATACAACCAACTTGCGG
>NW_004442764.1:0-1929 GCF_000184155.1 Fragaria vesca subsp. vesca
TTGATACATATTGGCATCTCTTGATCCATCAAGAGTCCATGTAAATCCGGAATGAACACGCAAAGGCATAATTCACCATATCCCTTCCAAATCAAGTAGAGTCCATGTGCTTTTCAATACATTTAGCAAACGCATGCTCCTGTGGTTTGGAGCCACTTGATTCGGATGAATGAAGTCCGTTTAAGATCTTCATGTATATCTCTGATCCCATAGAGATGTTATTATGACCACATTCATAGGCTGCATGTTCAGTTATTCGGAAACTACCAAACTGACAAAGTAGTGGAGTTCAATGACATCCATTAGGAGAGCATATCTCATCGTAGTTGATCTCAGTGCGTGTTAGTGAAAGACCTTGCGCCATAAGGTGAGTCTAAGCTCTTACTCTCACTACGCTATCTAACAAAGGCATAGTTGATATGGTTTAGCTTGTGGTGTCGGCATCACCTGCCCAAGGACCTATCTCTTTGTTAATGCTGGATCGCATCTTTCCATTAGGCCAATCAACTAAGTTGATATCCATCAACGAAGGGTGGTTCGATAGTAAACTCATTATCTCACGTCCTCATGTACACTAGTGTAATACTTGTAGAGATCTCTATATGGATTGGATTTGACATTGAGGCGTCTCCCAACGATAATCACAATTCAGACTTCATGAGACGGATTTGAGTATCACTGATCAATGGATCAGGTTGTGCCAAGCTCGCTTTCTTTCTAGTGCAAGACAATATCGAACTTAAGGGCCTCCCTCCTTTTAGGGAGCCACACGGCCTTGTGACACCAATTTTGCCATTATATGGCGTCACCATATCACCATCCATGGTGATGACGAACACTTTTTGGTCGCGCCATGTCCTTTTGTAGGACATCAATCCTTACAGACATATTTGCAGCATGTGATCTCGTCACTTTAACACTATAAGCATTTGGGATCAAGATGAGACTTAGTGGGGACAAACCACGACAATTCACGTCGTTCCACTTGAACACTTGTGTTCTTATCTCCCCCTAACGGCGGAAATATTGTCTCATCAAAGTGACAATCCGCAATTTAGCGGTGAATGAGATCGCCTGACAAGGTTCCTACATATGCAGATTATAGGTGGAGGTTCATATCCAACCTAAACTTATTCATCTCAAATGACCCATCATTGTACGCAGTGGCAATGCAATTTGGCACCTAGAAATAACATCTAGCCGAGCTCAAGGATTAGAGATCCGTTTCAATCCTACCGAGCTCAAGGATTGCAATTTCGTGTTAATCCTGGTACACAGTCACGAGCTGTAGTACAACAAAATTCAATGATGGTGGGTCGTAGATGAATAGTAAAGCTGCATGCATATATTGCATAGCCCCAAGATGCAATAGAAAGAGTGGTGCGCATCAATAATGTTCGAGTGACAAGCTAAAGTTGCTTGGTCGTAGCCTCGGTGAGACCGTATTGCGTGTGAACATGGGGTACAGGACACTTCAACTTACATCCCGATGAACTTTTTTAAAGAATGGGTAGTGAGCCCGTAGAAGTATAAGCAGTATAAGCAGTATAAGCAGTATAAGCAGTAGATAATAGTGTAACACGTGACCAGTGTGTTAACACATCAACCAACACCATAAAGCATAAAAAGGTGTCCGCAGTTGGTTGTATCTATCTACATAGTTTGATGTAAGAATAGAATGTTCACTTTTGTGTTATTTAGCGTAGGAGGGTCTCACTCCTTATTTAGCTAAAGAATAGGCTTTCAAAACGAGCAATGAGCATTGCAGGGGGCCAATGCGACATCGAGGAAAGGCCGGTGCACCTCAATTGCTTGAGGAATTGACCGGACAACCTCCAGGAAGTTGGAGTCGTGTTCGGGTGACGTCAATGTCCCCCGGGTCACCACCATGCTTCATGGTGATGCTAGATCTCGAATGTCTTCGTTTTG
>NW_004442765.1:0-1531 GCF_000184155.1 Fragaria vesca subsp. vesca
AAAATATTTTTTATAGAATAAGACAAATAATCTAGAGCCTTAAATTTAAGAAAGGTAAGATTGAATTTTTACTTTTTCAATGTTGCCTCAGCCTTGATTCAAATTAATATTTTAAATAGGATGAGCGGCTATTTTAGATCGAACAAGAGTTCGAAGGGCCAAAGGTCCGAATCGTCTGAGGGAACCTCTAGCAACCCCCAAACGACGTTTCAGGGCCAGATGACAGCCAGACGTGCGAGCCTTCTGGAGACGGCGCAGAGGCAACCGGAGGTGCCCCTTTCATCGAGGCAGGCGACCGTCCCTCGTTCCTCGAGGCAGCTGTGGCCTCAGACCCAGACGGAGGTGTCTGCACCCCGTATGCCTGAGATACACCGGGCGCCCACTTCGGGTCCTACTTCTTCGGATAGTGGGTCATCTGGGGTACAGATGCCGCCGCCTCATCTGTTCCTTCCGCGGATGATACCGGCCTTACCTGTAGTCGATGGCTCAGGGACGCCGATTTATCCACTGCCCCCGCCAGTGGCTCCATCAGCGGCGTACCGGTTCGTGCCTTTTGATACGCCTCTTATTTCCGCGAGGGTATCATCATCGGCGACAAAGACGGAATCCGTCGCGTCCGCCGCGAGCGCCTCAGGTAATCAGTGATGCATGATTACATTTCTTATAATTAATAATAAAGGGTCTCCGATTTTAATAATCAATTTGGTTATCATGTGATAGGCACCGTCGGAGCGAAGCCGACCAAGAAGAAGAGAGGCCCCGTCACAGGGAAGGCTCTCGAGAAGATCGTGGGTACCGTGGGGAGGATCGTCATCAATACTGACGGGGATGGCCACATAGTATCGGGCGGGAAGTCGAGGACGTACTCCGGCCGCGTGGGAGCGCTCATTAGGGATAGAGTCCCTATGTTGTGGTCAGACTGGGGCGAGGTCCCGCAGGAGGTTAAGGACATGGTCCACAACGCGATGTCGGTGAGTTTACAAAATAATATTATGTATTACATTGTTGATTTTTCGAAAAACTAAACCAATAAACGGTTAAATGCAGGTGTGGTTTGAGGTGCCCGAGCACCTGAATGACAGCTGGGCCGACGTTGTGCATGGGGGAAGGTACGTTAGGAAGTTAATGAAAAACAAAATTGTATGTGATATTAATAATATTTCTAATAATTTTGTTGTATCTGTAGGTACAAGGAGTGGAAGAACGAGTTGCGGACCCACTGAACTACGCACGGGAACGCACGTTCTGGTACCCCTGCTGAGTTCCAGTACAGGGAGTACGAGTGGCGTTGGCTTCTGACATCAGAATTCAACAACCCTCGTAAACAGGTATTTAAAAAAATTAATTAGTTAATTTGTCATTAAGTACGTCCGTTTTTAAATATTTTACTAATAATTTATTTTTTCTTTAAAGGCCGTTTCCCGAGCAAACTCTCAGAACCGGCAACGCAACACAAGGAACCATCATGGCGATTCTAGACCGTTTGCTGTCTTCATGGACGAGACGGCCAGGGAACATCCAGAAGTCAACC
>NW_004442766.1:0-1078 GCF_000184155.1 Fragaria vesca subsp. vesca
GATAACCTTCGAAAGCGACCTTTTTCTTTAAACTTATTTGGGTGATGAAATTTTTTTCATTATATAATTAAGTTTATACGTTTAAACCAAGTCTTATAAGACCTCAATAAAAAAAAATATATATATATATATATATATATTCCATTGAGGTGGTCGGACTATTAAATTGCCCGCCTAACAATGACTCGCATTTTTGCCTTCATAAAAAATGCTGAAGTCCCAGGTTGAACAAAAAAAAATGACCACCAGATTTGTAACAATATCCAACTCGGATGTGACTTCCCTTTCCTATATTTCTGGTGCTATCCCACACAGCTGATATTTAACAAGAGTAATTATTCTCTGTACCCGGAACACCACGTGGCACTGTCAGGTGTTGTACTTGGCTAATTATATAACTCAGATTCATGTGAGGACTAGCACGGGGTAGGAAAAAAAAAGTAATTAATTAAATATACCAATCAGAAATAAGGATAAAACACGTGGACCAATGAGATTAAAAGGAAACAAAAAACAGGTGGTGTTCCGGGTACAAATAATAATTTCCCATTTAACAAAAACAATGATATCGTGGACGAAAGGAAAAATGATAGGGTAAAGAGAGGCCGGTGAAATGTCCCTTTTTTGATTTAAAAATTAACAAACATACAATGATGATATTGATGAGTCTATTTCGAGGGTCTCCAAGAGATTATATATATATATATATATAAACATACAATATATACACACAGTTAGGATCTGAGGAGGACGTCCGCAAAATGAAAAGAGTGCGGATGGACACATGTCGACTAGAGGAATCAACTGTATTTTAAACTGGGTCTCACCACCTCTCTTCTTACTTTGACCACATCCCTTCCTCGATCTCTCACACGCGCTAAACCCAGAAACTTGATTTTCTTCTGCCTTTCTCATCTCCATTACAGATCCAGAAATAGATTTAAGTAGGAAGTCTAAGTGTTGATGAAATGGGTGGGCATGCCTCAGCATTCGCACACAACTATATAGTACTTTGAGAGTTGATGCTCATTTCCCATCCCCAAAGAAACACATTGACCACCGCCGCCGTCACCTCAAT
>NW_004442767.1:0-1908 GCF_000184155.1 Fragaria vesca subsp. vesca
AATCATACTGCTAAGTGCTAACAAATTTTCTTCCTACCATTTCATTTCCCGAATATCATCATCCCAATGTCCTAACTCTCTACATGCTTATCAACATCTATATTTAATACAATAAAAGTTTTAAGCCATGAGTGGGTAAACTCTGCATCAAAATCTTAACTTATAAACAAAACCATTTATTCACACATCTTAAACTATAGGGTCAAACACCTTAGTATTACAAATCCAAATGACTCCAACTATTCTATCAAATTCAATCTGACCTACAAGCTTCTTTTCTGTCTAAGAAATTACTTGCATATAAACAAAGATTTATGCACTTGTATAGTTCCACTGTACTTTTCTATCCAATTCCAACAAACCAAGAACTGTTTCCTACGAAAACCAGTTTAAGCTTAATTCTCAATAGCACAATCCTACTAAACAAATTTTGATTCTTCCTTTGGGTCTTGTAAACAATTTCATACCGCCTGGACAAATGGTCAGTAATCAATACTCAATAATCATAGGTACATAATCACTAGACATGAGCAATGGAACTGAAACAATACCCATATCCCAAGTGTCTAAATTACACAATCATCAATCACACAGAATAAAAAAAGACAAAAGAATAAAGAGAGGGAGGAATTCATTTCCACATGGTCGTAAAGAAAGGTTCAGAGAGCGGTGGGATAGCTTCTTCGTGGATGCCCATCTTGGCCACCTCCCCTACAGCCGCATGTAGCAGATCCCAAGTGGTCGGTGACGATTGAGCGTTTGGCGAGTCAATCCAGCAAGATACTCTTCTTCATCGTTCTCAGTCTTGCTAGACTCCACCGGAACACCGAAATCCCCAAACCCAGAGTTAGGAAACTCGAAAGAGAACAGAAGCGGCTGATTCGTGTTCAGGGCTTTAGGATTCGATCAATACCATGCTCAAAATCCCCAAAATTCAGAAAATAAGAGACCAATTCAAATTGAAATACAACATCAAAGAATCAAAAGGGCTAAGAAATTGAGTGAGACCTTAAGAAAATCGGTTTTCTTGAGCTCAATTTCGAGCTCTATCATTGTCGTTCCCTCGCTCTACAAGATAATAGACGCCAAGGCCCGAATCGCTGCTACGACCTCAAACAAATCAGGTTACTACCGCTAGCTAATAAACTCCTTTATGACATTGAACGGCTTCCTAGATCCCTGCTTACTAGGGTTTCGGCCCACAACGGCCTGGGTCTCGCTAACTAGCTCGCTGGTGACGACGCAGTGTGGGCGGCCCGAGTTTGGTAGTAGGCGGAGTTGCCGTTAGGGTTTGGGAGGGCGGCGGTGTAGGAAATAGAGGGAGCGAGGATGGACGTCTAGGTTGTGGGGAGATATTGTCGAGACTCGAGAGAGTGAGGGTTCAGTTGTAAGTTTTGGTTTTAGGGAGACGCTATCGAGCGAGTTTGTCGAGTTAGAAAGAGAGGCAGGAGTGATTGAGTTCGAGAGAGAAAGAAATTGAGAGGAGTGATTGAGAAGAAATTGAGGAAGAGAGAAGAGAGAAAGTGAGAGCGGTTGAGTTCGAGAAGAGAGAAAGAAGAGAGAAAGGGCGAGAGGTGAGTGTGTGTGTGTGTGAGCGGTGAGTATGTGTGTGTGTTTGTGAGCGGTACTTTTTTTCTGTTCAAGTGTCGGAAGTATTTTTGAGTCTAAGTGTTTCCCAGATCATACAATATAACTCTAAATTTTGGTTGTCTAAGAAATAACATCCTTAAATTACAAGAGCGGGAGATTTCCCGCTGCTACATCTCAGCCTTAATTTTTTCCCTATCTATTTTACAAATCAGACAACATAAATTGTATATTTTGTTGTGTGAGAAGAAATGACATCCTTAAATTGCAAGCGGGAGATTTCCCTCTGCGCGCTAGCTACATCTCAGCCTTTAATTTTTT
>NW_004442768.1:0-1033 GCF_000184155.1 Fragaria vesca subsp. vesca
AAATGCAATTAAGAAGACATCTGTGGTTGAAAGAAGGGAAGAAAAAATAGCCTCAAGCTCCTTATACCGTGAAGCCTGACCAGAAGAACATAATTTTCAGGTGGATGAGTTGTGTGAAGTATCCTTCAGGCTATGCAGGAAATATAGCCCGGTGTGTGAACTTCCGGGACAATAAGATGTACGGGTTGAAGAGTCATGACTGTCATATCCTGCTACAACGTCTCTTCCTTGTTTTCATTCGACCGTTCCTTCCCCGTCAGGTGGTGTAGCCGTTAGTAGCGTTGGCAAGATTCTTCAAGAAATAAGCACACGGGAAGTGAAAAAATCTAACCTCCGGGAAATGCAAGAGGACATCATTTATATCATGTGTAAATTTGAGAGGATATTTCCTCCAAATTTTTTTGACATCATGCCTCACCTGATGATCCATCTTCCCGAGCAATTGTTGCTTACCGGTCCAGTACACTACACTTGGATGTATCCCATGGAAAGGTACGTTTTTTACACCTGAATTCCTCAATATATATATATATATATATACATGTTGAATAATCATAACACTTTGCAACTTGATTTATAGGCAACTTGGAGACTACAAAGATTATGTGGCTAATAAATCCGCGCCTAGAAGGATGTATAGCTGAAGCATATATTGCGCACGAGTGCGTCACCTACATGAAGTTGTATTAGGAGCGTTGAAGGAAACAGACGAAGCCATGCCGGTAGATGTACCGAAGTTCAATCTTTCCATACTCTCTAGTGATGTTGAAGTTTTATGGAATTTTTGCCAGACTCTTACAAGTTGCAACCACATGAGCTAGTCATTGCCCACTGGTGGGTATTGATTAACTGTCCAGAAGTTGAATACTAGAAAGACATTCATCTATATTGTCCAGACATTCATGGTGATCTCGAGTACCACAACAGGGAGTTCGCAAACTATTTTGGCGGCTGGGTACGTAATTCAATATTTCTGTACGTATTTATGTTTATTGCATAATTATCCATATTTACAATGTTGAATGGTTGGTTG
>NW_004442769.1:0-1134 GCF_000184155.1 Fragaria vesca subsp. vesca
CGGGATTGTCTTGTTCCTAAGCACTTGCTCCTTTCGGTCGAGAATCTGAACCAGTTCCTCTTCATAGGTCAAATCTCTCGTCAAACTGATTGGTTGCTCTTGCAGCACATGAGAAGGATCGGCAATATACTTGCGAAGCATGGATACATGAAACACCTTATGTATCCTAGCTAACTCTAGAGGCAAGGCTAATCGATAAGCAAGTGAGCCAACTCGCTCTATAATCTCATAAGGGCCAATATACCTCGGGCTAAGCTTCCCACGCTTACCGAAACGCACAATCCCTTTCCAAGGAGATAATTTCAGGAACACCCAATCACCCACTTGAAATTCAAGATCTCTCCTACGGACATCCGCATAACTTTTCTGCCTACTCTGAGCAGTCTTGAGTCTATCTCTAACCACTTTAATCTTCTCATTCGTAACATGGATTAACTCTGGGCCACAAAGCTCTTTTTCCCCTACTTCATTCCAACACAAAGGCGTGCGACACTGCCTCTCATAAAGAGCCTCAAAGGGCGCCATACCAATGCTAGAATGATAGCTATTATTATAGGCAAATTCCATCAAAGATAGGTTCTTATCCCAACTACCTCTGAACTGCATGGCACAAGCCCTCAACATATCCTCCAAAGTCTGAATAGTCCTCTCGGACTGCCCATCAGTCTGAGGATGAAAAGCAGTGCTGAAGAGTAATTGGGTACCTAAAGCTGCCTGAAGAGCTCCCCAGAATTTAAAAGCAAATCGAGGGTCCCGATCTGACACTATTGATTCAGGAACACCATGAAGCCTCACAATTTCATTCACATAGAGCTCCGCCAATTTATCTAATTTATACTTCTTTCCCACTGGCAAGAAATGTGCAGACTTGGTGAGTCTATCCACAATCACCCAAATACCGTCATGCCCATCACGGGTACGAGGTAAGCTAAAAACAAAATCCATGGTGATGTGGTCCCACTTCCACACTGGAATAGGCAACGGCTCAAGCAACCCAGAAGGCTTCTGCCTTTCGGCCTTGACTTGCTGACAAATCAGTCATCTACTCACATAAGCTGCAATTTCCCTCTTCATGTTTGGCCACCAATAATAATCCTTCAAAATCCGATACATTTTTGTGCTACCCGGATGAGC
>NW_004442770.1:0-1096 GCF_000184155.1 Fragaria vesca subsp. vesca
AACGGAACATTTACATAACACTAGGTAAACAAGTTATACAACATTAGTATGCATGTTGTGATTGTGATGATCAAACTTGAGAAAAATAATTCCGACCGTCAGATCTGACCATCATGACAAAATACATGTATGGGAAAAAATTCAACTTGATCCGACAAGAATAGGGGCTCGATCCGGACGGTCAATCTCGTAAGTCAAACCCCTAAACGCACGGAAAAGGTCGTTCGACCATCTAAATTAAGTATTTTGGCCGGACCTCCAACTGAAAATAGTTTTAAATCGATGACACGCAATAAGTCGTATAAAAATTTTACGCAAAATAACCACCGAATATAGGGCTACTCATAGGGGAAAGAATGAAAAATTGCATTGACCGCAACTATCGGCACCGAATATTTACCGGAATAGTGTGATTTTTCAACCGTGGATGTATTTCAACATTCTCGTCATATCTTATTTCATGACTTTTTGGCGTTTGAAGGTTTTACGTATAGTTTCTTTTTGAAACGGAACATTTACATAACACTTGGTAAACAAGTTATACAACATTAGTATGCATGTTGTGATTATGATGATCAAACTTGAGAAAAATAAATCCGACCGTCAGATCTGACCATCATAACAAAATACATGTATGGGAAAAAATTCAACTTGATCCGACAAGAATAGGGGCTCGATCCAGACGGTCAATCTCATAAGTCAAACTCCTAAACGCATGGAAAAGGTCGTTCGACCGTCTAAATTACGTATTTTGGCCGGACCTACAACTGAAAATAGTTTCAAACCGATGAGACGCAAGAAGTCGTCTAAAAATTTTACGGAAAATAACAACCGAAGATAGGGCTATAGTAGGTAATAGAAAAATTTTAGGGTTTAGCCGACGAATACCCTAACGTATTCGTCGGCTATAGTATGTAATTAAAAAATAAAAAAATAACTAAAGCCGACGAAATATTAGGTTATTCGTCGGCTAAAACTTTATTAGCCGACGAAATACACTATAATTCGTCGGCTAAGATGGTTTTAACCGACGAAATATACTATATTTCGTCGGCTAAGATGGCTTTAGCCGACGAAATACACTATAATTCGTCGG
>NW_004442771.1:0-1103 GCF_000184155.1 Fragaria vesca subsp. vesca
CAACAATATATATATATATATATATATATATATATATATATTAGTTGTACCAGCTGAAATTCCATGAAATCGTAACTTCTTAATTATTATATAACTGTTAGTTGTACCAGCTGAAAGGTATTTGTGCTAGCTAGTTGGTTAATATTAATTTGTCCATCAGATCAAATGACCCAAAAAAAAGAGACCTATTGCTATTGATTAAATCCTTATCAATCTGGGTAGTAAAATTGGTTTTAACTTCTTGGGAACGAAGCAATTAATTTCCTTATGTTGATTTTAAATAGTTATCTTACCAGAAACAGTTTGCAGAAGCAGAAGCAGCAGCAGCAGCTAAGGTATATATTGATAGCAATGTGCGACCCCAAAACAGGCTAGGGTAGAGATCGATTGTAATAGTAAAATCTGATCTGCCATGCAATTAAGGAACCGTAAATCCGCCATATGCGTAAGTTTGCCTCAAAACTTCTATGAATTATTGAGTCAGTTTAGATCGTTTCTGAACACCTTGCAACGTTCGAGTCCGCAAACACCTTGCTAGCTAGTGTCGGGGTAGGGATCGATATATTTCTCCATCAATATTTAAAGTAGAGTAAACCAAATGTAAGCACACAAATGTATGGTCACATCAACCCTATAGCTTTAAACTCGATATGCATTCTCTTGACGTTTCTTGATTTTGGATCACTTGTTTTAGTCCTTGTTCAAAGTAAGATCTCTTTAGGAGGAGTACTATCCCCACTGATTGAATTATGGACGATAAGGATGGATGATGAACAAGCTAGCAAAATTAATGCACGGTGGTGTTAAGAGATAGATCGACACTGAGATCTAAAAACTGGTAATCTAGTTTGATATCATGATAAGAAAACAAATAACTAATATAATAATATATGTTTTGTTCTCCAAGCTAGGTATAGCAATGTAGCATCATAACTTTTTGTCACAAATATTGCTCCATAAATTGCACCCTAAAATGCACGTACTAATTAACACAAAAGAAGAAGGACGAGAAGGAAAAAATATACAGCTTATGGTCTCACCAACCTTATCACCAAACACAATAATTATTAGTCATATGCAATTTCAAGTTAGTTATGAAAAAA
>NW_004442772.1:0-1379 GCF_000184155.1 Fragaria vesca subsp. vesca
CGGAATCACAACGTGTCTACTAAATGTTGTATAACTTGTTTAGTAGGTTATACAACTTTGTGAACCAACTCTACATAGGAAGCAAAATTATGAAAAATCTCGTGAAATAAGATGTGTTCAAAATGGTGAAATACGGCTATGGTTCAAAAATCACGTAAATCGGGTAAAGTCTCGGAGCCGATAGTAGCGGTCAACCCTATTTACCGTTATTATTTCTTATAGGGAGCCCTATTGTCGGAACGTAAATGTCTCAAAATTTTTATATGGGCAGTTGCGTCTCATCTACGTAAGAGTTTTTTGTGTGGAAGGTTTGACCAAATTACGTAATATAGGGGGAGATATGAGCGTTTTCGTGAATTTATAGACTTTAACCGACGAAAATATATGAAAAGTCGTCGGCTAAGGTCAAAAAATTTCCAAATTTTTTAGGCGGTAAACCAAAGTTGGAGGAAAATTTTCAAAGGACTTTAGCCGACGAAAATATACGAAAATTCGTCGGCTAAAGTCGAAAAATTTTCAAAATTTTCAAAATTTTCAACCAAAATTTTTTGGCGGTCAACCAAAATTTTCAAAAGAGTTTAGCCGACGAAAATAAAGAATTTCGTCGGCTAAAGTTCTTTATATAGGCGAAGATGGATGGTAAGAAGTCTATTATCTGCCAGATTTTCTTCTCGGCCTAGCTCCGCCGTCAAGCCACCGGAGACCGTCACACTTGTCCCAAAAGCTTCGCCGTCGTCTCTACTTCATTGCTGGATAGGTGGTGCATAAACGTAAATAGGGTTGACAGCTTCGATCGGGGCCCAAACATTGGCGAATTAAAGTGATTTTTCTACCGTAGTCGTATTTTACTATACCGATTACATCCTATTTCACAAGATCTTTGAAAATTTTGCTTCCTCTATATAGTTGGTTCATAAAGTTGTACACTAGTATATAACCTACCAAACAAGTTATACCACATTAGTAGGTACGTTGTGATTCCGATGACTAAAATTCAGACGCAGTTGTGAAGTGGGTCCCGCCAGTGGTCCGTGACATTTTTCGATGAATTTTTCCGACACTGGAGCTATTTTCTATGCATTTTTAAAGTTTTGAAATGGTGGAAAAAAAGTAATACTTTAATGACATGGATAGATTAGTGACTTACACTACCAGGACAAGCACTTTAGCCGACGAAAAATTTTCGTCGGCCTGTTAGCTTAATTCGTCGGCTAAGATCTGGCTCGTCGGCTAAGATTTCGTCGGGAAAATGTCGTCTGTGATGACTTTAGCCGACGAAAAAAAAAATTTCATCGGCTATAATCTCGCAGTTTAGCCGACGAAAAACATGTCGTCGGTTTTTTTCCGAGAGTTTAGCCGACGAAACAATTAAGATATTC
>NW_004442773.1:0-2324 GCF_000184155.1 Fragaria vesca subsp. vesca
GGGTGGCCGGACGGCGGCAGTCGACGGCTGGGAAGTCCGGCGGGAAGAGAGAGCTCGGGGAGAGGAAAAGAAAGAGGGAAGAAGAGAAAGGGAGGAAAAAAAAATGGGTTGGGCCTCCACCGGTCCAACCTATATCAACCCAATTCGAAAAAAAAAAGAAAAATGAAACACCCCGAAAAATAATACCCGAGTAAAAATTACCTTTTACTAGCTAAAATTTACCATTTTTACCGTCGTCGTATTTTCCTTATACGAATAATCCTCCGCACATAATCGTCCCCGAAACCCCTCTAGGGACCAATTAAACTATTTACTCAATGACGGAGACGGTAAAATTCTTATTATAATCAGGCTAGTAAATAAGGTAAAAATATAAGGGTCGGGATGTGACATTACTAGTGTAACTCATGCTCTTCTTTTATTTGTTCCATAAAGGATGCAAAAATATTATGGCTTCGTAAAATTATTATTTAGTTTCGTTTTGTTCAATCAAACGAGCGATTAACGTACATATGTTTTATCCAAACGGTATCATGAAGTTTATATAACAACTCACATGATAAGATGAGCGTATATAATTGACATTCATGCAACAACTCGAAAGAAGTTGTCGTAATTAATTCATGTTATTTTCCTATTATAATTAAATAGATATTTATTTATTTAATATTGTATTCATGAGTTACCTTATTGTACATGGATGTGTTAGTATATATTCTTTTCTCTTGGAGAAGAATGAAACCATCACAAAATTCAAGACCATTGGTTTTCTCATTTAATTGTGATGGCCAAAGTTCTGCAATTGCTCAGCTTACTTAACATCCTTATTCTTGTTGGTTCAGGTAATCTCTTTACACATTATTTCAAATGTTTGAGTATATTCGTATCATACCCGTGTTATATATTATGTTTTATGATTGCTCTTTAGCATGTCAAATTCTAGAGAAATAATCTAAAACATTTTTTTTTTTTTTTGTAGTTGAACCAAGAAAATTACAACAATGCCCTAGATTGGTGTTATATAATGTCTACTGTGCTCATTTGGGAACGGATCATATATGCACGGAACAATGTTCGAAGCAAGTTGATCCCCAGAGTTTGGCAATTTGTGAAAGCCCCCCAAATTTGACTATAATTCTATGCATGTGCATCTGTCCTTGTTAGAAAATATTGTTCCAGTTTAGCGGATGGTGTCGAAACTCGGTTTCCTTATTGTATCATCATTCTCTTAATTCCTTATTATCATAAATGCAATATTAATAAATACATATAAGTTGCTCCTTAAAAAGTTGATTTACATTATTGCAAGTTCAAATACTCAAATAAAACAACTACAACGGACTGTGTTATCATCTTATAAACTACTATAAACTATAGAATAAGATAGAGAGAAAAGAGAAGAAAAATGTAGGAGAACGTCGAAGTTTGTCATTCATTATCATTAGACCCATATAAGAGTATTGTTTACATGACATGGACATAACTAATGAGTATTTGAGTGGACAGACACATATACATAATTTACAACATATCACCTTGGATGTCCACCAATGACAGATATGGTGTTGGACGCGCTTATTGTTGCCTCGTTAAAAACTTTTTAAGGTAATAACAACTATTTGAAAAAAAAAAAACAACATAATTGAAGAACGAAAAGAGTGCAATGTGCATACGTGTTTGGTAACATAATCTTGAATCCTCCCCTTCCTGAGAATCTCCTTGTGATTGATGCAAGCTAAAATATCATGTAATTGGTAAAATACATATCTCATGTATAGTAGATGTTGTGTGTTGATCACAGAAGTGAAGCTTTGCATAAAAAAGGGACTCATCATGAATTTCCAATCCTAGAAAAGTTGAGCAAGAGCAACTCCAACAGTTTCCACATAATCCAACTCCTTCTCTAAAATTTGAGAGTTTACTGCAAATATGAGGAATATGGTTTTCTCTCTCATGCCCCATTTTGGAGAAAGTTTTAGGGAACCTGTTAGGCCAAAACAACCAAAATCTTCTCCAAAATTGAGAAAATCAAAAATATGGGGAAGTTGTTTGAGTTGCTCTAATAACAACAAAACTATGATATTCTCAGTGAAAGCTTACTTCACATGATAAGAGAGTTGAACCATTTTATGTTCTAATTATAGATAAAGAAATTAGCTAAAGAGTAAATATATAAGGATCAAGGTTCTAAAAAACGGCCTAGGCGGCCGCCTGGGCGCCCGGAGAAGGGTTACCATCCCGATTTTAGGCAAATCGGCGGGTCTAGGCGGCTGGCCGTTTTTTGGCCGCCTGGGCGACGCCTAGGCGGCTGGGCGGGCGCCTAG
>NW_004442774.1:0-1394 GCF_000184155.1 Fragaria vesca subsp. vesca
AAATCGATCTCGCACAGATCGTTTCTCGCTCGAGCTCGCATAGGAACCACGATTCTGCCCAAGCCCAGCTTTCTCCTCTTCCTTTCTCAACCCGATCTTGTGTCGAAATCATAGATGCTTGATCTTGCCCAGATTGCCCGATTGGTGAGAAGCCCAGCTTTCTCCTCTTCCTTTCTTTTACAGACATTCTTTCAGCTCTTGGTTGGTTTCAGATTTGGAAGTGATATTCTTTCTTTTAGAGTAGTTTACTTCATGAGTTGTTATTAAAACGATGGTTGAATACTTGAATTGGGTTGTGATGTTATGTAACTGTTTGGGTTTTGTAGGAACTATCTAGTTGGGGAAACTCTTTCAGGATGTTGGGCAACTGTTGGAGTGTTGACTGAGAAGGGGACTAAAAGAACTAGTTCTACGGGGAAGAGCTATGCGATATACAAATTCGGGTGTTTGGATGAAGGTACTGTTTCTGTTTTCTTGTTTGGTGATGCTTATGAGAGGAACTGCAATGAGCCAGTGAAGTGAAATCGTCTAGTTCATTGATATCCATATAAATAGTAACTGTAGGAGCATGTTTTATACCATTAATTAACCAATTTTTCATTAAAAAGTTGTTGTTGTCTAACAAAAGTAGTAACCTAAATTCAAATGTTGGGCTCTTGTGTTATTGGTAATGATCTGTATATTCTAAAATTCTCTTGGATTGAGAATCTGAAATACAGAATTGTGCATAATTGGCAAGTTTAATCTGTTAACCGGCCGTAATCATGTCCTTATCATATGCTATTTACCCTTTATTCACTGTATTCAACCCAATCAAGAATCACTGTATAGCTAGCAGTTAATATTTACTTCTATTATTCATATTGGTTTAAACATACATCAATCCTTTTTGCTTAAAGTAGGTTTAATTTCATTTCAGTGTTCATTACAATAACAAAACGAGTTGCATTGGAAGTTTCTAGTTTCAATGAACTGCTGAATTCGTGTTCATCTTGTAGTAAGCAGTTAGGAATCTGGTTGAGTTTTAACATGCACTTGTGAACAATTACTAGAGCCGCCATGAGTTAGAATTTGGTATTTATAGTACAAAGTTATTATTCTGTTGATTATGGAGTTTGCAAAGGGAAAAGGAAGGTTCTTTTTGTTCTGTGCATGTTAGTTTTGTTGAAATTGTTGATGATTCATTGTAGGACTTGCAACCCTTTATATATTTCTATTACTGTATATACATTAGCAAGTACATATTTTAAGTTATTCTTCTTTCAGGGATTTAGATGATAAAATTTGCATGTCAAACTTAGTTCTGCATGTTATTAAAACTGTGATATTACCTACAGCAAGAGTATATATGCCATTGCCATTTAGAAAATTCTGGACTTGCAGATTACAGAGAT
>NW_004442775.1:0-1297 GCF_000184155.1 Fragaria vesca subsp. vesca
ATACTCAATAGTGCAATCATAATCACTGATTAACTCCATCCATCTTCTCTATCTCATATTAAGCTCTCTTTGAGTGAACACATACCGAAGACTCTTGTGATCGGTAAATATCTGACACTTGGCTCCATAAAGATAGTGTCTCCATAACTTGAGAGCAAAAACTACTGCTGCAAGCTCCAGATCATGAGTAGGATAATTCCCCTCATGCGGCTTCAATTGCCTAGAAGCGTAGGCAATAACTCGACCATGCTGCATCAAAACTCCACCTAGACCACGTCTAGAAGCATCACAATAGACCACATATTCTCCACTATCATCCGGAAGTGCCAAAACAGGAGCACTTGTCAAGCAATTCTTCAATTCCTGAAAACTTTGCTCGCACTGATCTGACCATTCAAACTTAACCCCCTTTCTGGTCAACTTTGTGAGAGGAGCAGCAATCTTTGAAAAATCTTTCACAAAGCGCCGATAATAACCTGCTAATCCCAAGAAACTACGAATCTCCGTCACAGTGGTGGGTCTTCTCCAATTCGACACTGCGTCAACCTTTTGGGGATCCACACTAACTCCTTCTGCCGAAATCACATGACCCAAGAACCCCACTTTATCAAGCCAAAACTCACACTTGCTAAACTTAGCAAATAACTGCGACTTTTCCAAGGTCCGCAATATTATTCTTAGATGCTTGGCATGCTCTTTCTCACTTCTTGAGTAAACCAAGATATCATCTATGAATACGATCACGAAACGATCAAGATATGGACTAAACACCCTATTCATGAGATCCATGAACGCCGCGGGTGCATTAGTAAGTCCAAAAGGCATCACCACAAATTCATAATGACCATATCGTGACAGAAAAGCAGTCTTGGCTATGTCCCCCTCTCGGATCCGTAACTGATGATACCCTGATCTCAAATCAATCTTGGAGAAAACAGAGGCACCCCTCAACTGATCAAATAAATCATCGATCCGAGGCAACGGATATTTATTCTTCACTGTGACCTGATTCAGCTTCCTATAATCAATGCATAGTCTCATGGTGCCATCTTTCTTCTTAACAAACAACACTGGAGCACCCCATGGAGACATGCTAGGCCGAATAAAACCCTTATCTACCAACTCCTGCAATTGAGTCTTCAACTCTTTCAATTCCGCTGGAGCCATTCTGTAAGGCGCCTGAGAGATCGGCATAGTTCCGGGAAGCAATTCTATAGAGAAGTCTATCTCCCTTGCAGGAGGCAAACCAGGCAACTCCTCAGGAAAAACATCCGGAAACTCTCTTACTACAGGAATA
>NW_004442776.1:0-1201 GCF_000184155.1 Fragaria vesca subsp. vesca
CTGTCAACACTGCTGGTATTGACAAGTACAACAAACTGCTTGCTTTCCAACAGACCCCTGTGTATCCCGGTTGTCAGAAGACCGTTCTTGAAAGTGTGATGGACGTAATGAAGATTAAAGTTGAGACTAAATCGACTGTGAAAGCTGTTAATGATTATCTACAGTACACTGCTTCGATGTTGCCTCACGATCATCGTCTTCCTACCACCCATCATAAGGTCCGATGTATCCTGAAAGATCTTGGGCTTTCCTACATCAAATCCATGCATGCAGATATGACTGCGTTCTCTTTTGGGGTAAAGATCCAGAAGGGAATGACCTTGGTGGCCTTGACGCATGTCCGGTATGTCACACTGACAGATATAAGCTGACTCCTGCAGGCAACAGGAAACCTGTAAAGGTACTTCGGTATTTCCCTTTGAGAGATAGGTTGGAGCGGTTGTACATGTCTTCACACACGGCCGAAGCTATGAGATGGCACGCTGATAGGGAATTGCATGACGAAGATACCCTTATACACCTTGCTGACGGGGAGGCTTGGAAGCATATAGACAGGGAGTTTCCTCATTTTGCCTCAGAGGTCCGGAATGTGAGGCTCGGGCTCTCATCCGACGGGTTCAACCCTTTTGGCAACATGAGTCTTCAATACAGTGTATGGCCGGTGATTTTGGTACCGTACAACCTTCCCCCATGGATGTGCATGAAGAAGGAATACAATATGTTGAGTTTGTTGATTCCGGGGCCCGGTTATCCAGGGAAGTGTCTCGATGTGTATTTGAGACCTTTGATTGAAGAGCTTAAATTTTTATGGGACGTTGGTCATCCCACTTATGACAAGTACACGCACGAGATGTTCCAGATGCATGTCATGGTTGTTGGTACCATCAGTGATTTTCCTGCCCGTGAGATGTTGTCGAGCAACGTTGTTAGGGGATACAAGGCTTGTCTAGAGTGCCTTAGCGATGAGGGGAGCAGCAGTCATTGCAACAAGATATGCAAATTGGGTCACCGTACTCTCCTTCCATATGATCACGAATGGCGGCTTGATGCACAGACATTTGATGGGACCATAGAAAACGGTGTGCCTCCCAGAAGATGGACGGGGGAAGAAATTTTAGTAGTGCTTAATAAGTACGATTTTGGGCAGCTCAGCAATCATCCCAACATTGTGGCGGCAATACCTGAAAGACCCGACAGGTAC
>NW_004442777.1:0-1800 GCF_000184155.1 Fragaria vesca subsp. vesca
TGAAGAAGGAATACAATATGTTGAGTTTGTTGATTCCGGGGCCCGGGTTATCCAGGGAAGTGTCTCGATGTGTATTTGAGACCTTTGATTGAAGAGCTTAAATTTTTATGGGACGTTGGTCATCCCACTTATGACAAGTACACGCACGAGATGTTCCAGATGCATGTCATGGTTGTTGGTACCATCAGTGATTTTCCTGCCCGTGAGATGTTGTCGAGCAACGTTGTTAGGGGATACAAGGCTTGTCTAGAGTGCCTTAGCGATGAGGGGAGCAGCAGTCATTGCAACAAGATATGCAAATTGGGTCACCGTACTCTCCTTCCATATGATCACGAATGGCGGCTTGATGCACAGACATTTGATGGGACCATAGAAAACGGTGTGCCTCCCAGAAGATGGACGGGGGAAGAAATTTTAGTAGTGCTTAATAAGTACGATTTTGGGCAGCTCAGCAATCATCCCAACATTGTGGCGGCAATACCTGAAAGACCCGACAGGTACAAATTCTGGACACATAAGAGCATATTCTGGGAACTCCCATACTGGAGTAAGTTGTTGATCAGGCACTACCTAGATGTGATGCACATAGAAAAGAATGTTTGCGACAGTGTGGTGGGCACAGTGCTGAACTTGGAGGGGAAGACGAAAGACGGTCCTAAGGCACGCATTGATCTAAAAAAAATGCAATTAATAAGACATCTGTGGTTGAAAGAAGGGAAGAAAAAAATGCCTCAAGCTCCTTACATCGTGAAGCCTGACCAGAAGAATGTAATTTTCAGGTGGACGAGTTGTGTGAAGTATAGCCCGGTGTGTGAACTTCCGAGACAATAAGATGTACGGGTTGAAGAGTCATGACTGTCATATCCTGCTACAACGTCTCTTCCCTGTTTTCATTCGACCGTTCCTTCCCCGTCAGGTGGTGGAGCCTTTAGTAGCGTTGGCAAGATTTTTCCAGAAGTTATGCACATGGGAAGTGAAAAAATCTAACCTCCGGGAAATGCAAGAGGACATCATTTATATCATGTGTAAATTTGAGAGGATATTTCCTCCAAATTTTTTTGACATCATGCCTCACCTGATGATCCATCTTCCCGAGCAATTGTTGCTTACCGGTCCAATACACTACACTTGGATGTATCCCATGGAAAGGTACGTTTTTTACACCTGAATTCCTCAATATATATACATGTTCAATAATCATAACATTTTGCAACTTGATTTACAGGCAACTTGGAGACTACAAAGATTATGTGGCTAATAAATCAGCGCCTGAAGGATGTATAGCTGAAGCATATATTGCGCACGAGTGCGTCACCTACATGAAGTTGTATTTAGGAGCGTTGAAGGAAACTCCGCAAACCATGTCGGTAGATGTACCGAAGTTCAATCTTTCCATAGTCTCCAGTGATGTTGAAGTGTATGGAATTTTGCCAGACTCCTACAAGTTGCAACCACATGAGCTAGTCATTGCCCACTGGTGGGTATTGATTAACTGTCCAGAAGTTGAATACTGGAAAGACATCCATCTATATTGTCCAGACATTCAAGGTGATCTCGAGTACCACAACAGGGAGTTCGCAGATTATTTTAGGCGGCTGGGTACGTAATTTAATTTTTCTGTACGTGTTTATGTTTATTGCATAATTATCCATATTTACAGTTGAATGGTTGGTTGCAGATGAACCATATTCAATTTGATGGTCACCCAAATTGGTCGCACGAACTAAGACTTCTAGCGATGAAGCCGATAATGTCAAGAGTTTATCCGATGTGCAAGGTGAATGGCGTGCAATTTATATG
>NW_004442778.1:0-1434 GCF_000184155.1 Fragaria vesca subsp. vesca
CGATCTCATTCACTGCTAAATTGCGGATTGTCACTTTGATGAGACAATAATTCCCGCCGTTAGGGGGAGATAAGAACACAAGTGTTCAAGTGGAACGACGTGAATTGTCGTGGTTTGTCCCCACTAAGTCTCATCTTGATCCCAAATGCTTATAATGTTAAAGTGACGAGATCACATGCTGCAAATATGTCTACAAGGATTGATGTCCTACAAAAGGACATGGCGCGACCAAAAAGTGTTGGTCTTGACGCCATCACCATGGATGGTGATATGATGACGCCATATAGTGGCAAAAATTGGTGTCACAAGGCCGTGTGGCTCCCTAAAAAGAGGGAGGCCCTTAGGTTCGATATTGTCTCGCACTAGAAAGAAAGCGAGCTTGGCACAACCTGATCCATTGATCAGTGATACTCAAATCCATCTCATAAAGTCTGAATTGTGATTATCGTTGGGGGACGCCTCAATGTCAAATCCAATCCATATAGAGATCTCTATAAGTATTACACTAGTGTACATTAGGACGTGAGATAATGAGTCTACTATCGAACCACCATTCGTTGATGGATATCAACTTAGTTGATTGGCCTAATGGAAAGATGAGATCCAGCATTAACAAAGAGATAGGTCCTTGGGCAGGAAATGCCGACACCGCAAGCTAAACCCTATCAACTATACCTTTGTTAGATAGCGCAGTGAGAACAAGAGCTTAGACTCACCTTATGGCGCAAGGTCTCTCACTAACACGCACTGAGATCAACTACGATGAGATATGCTCTCGTAATGGATGTCATTGAACTCCACTACTTTGTCAGTTTGGTAGTTTTCGAATAACTGAACATGCAGCCTATGAATGTGGTCATAATAACATCTCTATGGGATCAGAGATATACATGAAGATCTTAAACGGACTTCATTCATCCGAATCAAGTGGCTCCAAACCACAGGAGTATGCGTTTGCTAAATGTATTGAAACGCACATAGACTCTACTTGATTTGGAAGGGATATGGTGAATTATGCCTTTGCGTGTTCATTTCGGATTTACATGGACTCTTGATGGATCAAGAGATGCCAATATGTATCAACATTCGAAGAAAACGATCTTGGGAAGACATGGTCTCGATAAGGCACTCGATGACTGTATTGATGATGATTTTCCATCAATCGGCTTAGGCGCTCTATAACTAGTGAGGCCTACATATACTCCCATGATTAGTCAAGGTCTTTGCTCTAAAGAGAGATCCGTTGTTTTGTCTAAAGCAAGATGACAAATATGTGTTAAGAGATGAAGTTCCCATCCAAGTACAATAAGACGCATCAATGTACTCAACACAATACGAAAGACCTGACATCTCATTCGCTATGAAAAGTTGTAAAGCTAAGTGTAGCTATGCGCCCACGTAACGCCAATGTAATGGCAGTAACTCCTTTTTCAA
>NW_004442779.1:0-1310 GCF_000184155.1 Fragaria vesca subsp. vesca
ACCATTCTGAGTTTTAACTACCATCAACATTCAGTTTCATCATGCCCGCAGAAAACTTGTACCAGCATAAACTGAAAAAAAAACCTTTTCAACATTTCGAGATTGAGAAGCATGAGCATTGTTCCATTCAGTCACACTATTTATAATGATAGAAGTATTTACTTAAAAAAAAAAATAATAATAATAGAAGTAGGATCAAATACCTGAAATTTTGATAAAAACTTTTTCTTGCATCTTCATTTCCAAATATACCAACATAATAAAAATAAAAATATCAACCCATTTGAGATCACCAAAAGCAATAATTACACAGTAGGTGTTAGCATGCAGCCAATCATTTCAGTCCAGAGTCCAAGTTCTGAAAATTGAAATAGAGAAAATATCTTTACTCCAAATACCTCTAGCCATTTTGTAGTCCCTGAGAAGATGAATGAGAGTTTCAGAATAATTAGGCAACAAAGACAACTAGAATTAGTTGTAAGATGTATGTTGAACCTCTCTTCATTAGACAAAAGTCTTCAATGGCATACAAGTCAAAAGAAGGTCCTCGATTTGAGGGTTATGGAGAGTTTATAGGTATAATGCCATGGGAAATGGATAAGATTTTTCTTCTTCACGAGGCACAAATAAACAGTTTTCACAAATATTTTCCCATTAGAAGTAGCACGCCAAATAAACTTAGCATCACAAGCACCCTCAATATCATCATCCAACACTGTACGGAAAAAATTTTAGTTTCAACCATCATCATTTCCACATTAATTCATAGTAATGTCGGGATCCCTGATAATGGAATTTGGCACCCTCAAACAAAGGGGCCGGTCCAGATCCTAACCAGTTGTCTTTCAAAAAATTAATGCAGGAGCCGTTCCCAATCCTCCAATAGAGACCATGAACATCAACTTAATCCCATGAACCACTCCTCTTGTATTAGAACAACTAGAGGGCTATGAATGATACCAAGGACTTTTTTCTTTTTCTTTTGATCAGTAATCATGTCACTCCCCAAGGGAAGCGGACATAGATGTTTTTTTTTCCTTTGCAAGGTTTTCAACATTTGAACGTAAGTAGTAGAGAAGAGAAAGTTTAAGCCACACATTCATTGTCCTGGTCGACAGATACATACATCTGTAGCCCTAGTAAAGGCTTAAACATTGCAGAACTGAACTCTTGTTGCAGAAAACAAGGACTTTGACTTCACATATTTCTTGAAAAAAAAAAAAAAACATCACACAAAGGCTCTTGTCATTTTGAAACATTAGCTGATTTTGGCTAACATAGTTTGGTTCATATGAATAGTTTTCTTCAAA
>NW_004442780.1:0-1185 GCF_000184155.1 Fragaria vesca subsp. vesca
ACGAAATTTTAATTTCATCGGCTAAAGTTGACCATAGCCGAACGTAAAATTTTTAATTAGCCGAACGAAAAAATAATTTGTCGGCCTGTATTTTTTTATTTTCGTCGGCTAAAGTCTTTCTTCTGGTAGTGTGATCCACCGTGTTTCGTGTAAAAAGGAGGTTCAACTAAGTTTGACCGATTCGATGGGTGGCCTAACATATTCGAAACGAGATGGATTTTTTTACAGTAGACCTGTTTAATTACCATGCTATTATTTTCACATATTTATGACTACGGAGAGTCACGTGCCTACTAAAGCGGTATAACTTGTTTACTACTAAAGCGGTATAACTTGTTTAATAGGTTATATGCAGATAGTTTAGTAGATACAACTTTGTGAACCAACTATACAGAGAAAACAAAATTTTCAAAAATTTTGTGAAATAAGATGTGAACGGAATAATGAAAGATTACTATGATTGAAAAATCACGTACTTCGGGTAACATCTAGGTCCGGATAGAAGCGATCAACCATTTTTATGCTCAATATACCTATGGGGAGCCCTGGGCTCTTCCCACATTCTTGGACGGATCATGGGCCTGGGTTCAGATGTTGGGCCCAATATGGGCTGGTTTGTTTGTTGCTTTTATTTATTCAGTTTATTTAGCTGTCATTTATTTCATGTTTTCAATAAGTCTAGACCAACTTTTGGCTTGGAGATGTGGGTTTTGTCCCGGCTTGCTCCTCATGCGTACCATGTCTGTTTTGGGTAGCTAGGCGGTGAGTTCCTTACTTCGTCAAATGGTCGCAGCCTCCTAGTGGTAGGATGAGACTTAGTGTCACTGGTAAGATTTTCCAGTGGCAACATAGTGGGAAAGCTGATAAAAATAGCAATTTATGGCTCTGCATGAGTATTGTATTTCCGGTATGTCGCCGACATTGTAAAGCAAATGGAGTAGTCAATGATGCGCTCTTTGCTAAATGGTGCTTGTTAGGATGCATAGAATTGTTATCTCCTGATATTATTTCGGGTTGTTTAAGCAATACGGGGTTTAGGCTTTATGTCCCCCTCCCCCTTATATTCTGCGGTTTCGTTAATGGTTAAGGTACGTATGAAGGTAGCCGTTTAGCCCTTGTTCAAAAAAAAAAATCAAACAAGCTCTCCATCATCCTTATAATCCTTGTGAAACACTTGGCCAACAA
>NW_004442781.1:0-1047 GCF_000184155.1 Fragaria vesca subsp. vesca
ACACAAAATAAAGAAACAAAGTTCATCTAAAAATCGGAAAACATAAACAAAAAAAATTACAAAATTAAATCCTAAAAATTAAAAACAAACTCAAATCATATCAAAGCATAGCAAATCAACGAGTAATGACATCCACCCCACACTTAAAATCAACATTGTCCTCAATGTAAGAAAACTAAGAGGAATTCGAAAAGAAAAGAGGAGGGATAAAGAAATTTGCAAACTCTCGTTGATGGCTCCTTCTATGGGTTGCCTCCCATGCAGCGCTTAAGTGTTTATAGTCCTTTAGCCTAGACTATCATCTTCTCTTGCTCATGCCGTAACATCGAGGAGAGAGACTTCCTCCACCGTGTGGTTCACCATGTTCTCCATGTAAGGCTTTAATCGATGACCATTAACCTGAAATTCAGCTCCTTTGACCATGCTTTTAATCATGACTGCACCAGAAGGAAAGACATTAGTGATAACAAAAGGTCCTATCCACCTAGAACGTAGCTTGCCTGGAAACAACCTAAGTCTAGAATTAAATAAGAGAACTTTCTGGCCGATAACAAAGTCTTTCTTTCGAATCATCCTGTCGTGGAATGCCTTGGTCTTCTCTTTATAGATCACGGCAGAATCATAAGCCTCATTCCTGATTTCTTCAAGTTCACACAACTGCAACTTCCTGTGTAGTCCGGCCTTATCAATATCCATATTAAAAGTCCGAACCGCCCACCAAGCTCGATGTTCCAACTCCACAGGCAAGTGACAAGCTTTGCCGTACACCATACGAAACGGTGACATCCCCAAGGGATTTTTGAATGCAGTCCGATATGCCCATAGTGCATCATCAAGTCGTTGGCTCCAATCTTTACGTGACGGCTTCACACTCTTCTCCAATATCCGCTTAATCTCTCGGTTACTAAGCTCCACTTGCCCACTTGTCTGGGGGTGATAAGGTGTAGCAACCTTATGCTTGATTCCATACTTCTTCATTAGAGCTTCAATTGTTCGATTGCAAAAGTGGGAACCTCCATCACTGATTACAAATTTCGGCATTCCAAA
>NW_004442782.1:0-1242 GCF_000184155.1 Fragaria vesca subsp. vesca
TTGGCACTGCATCCTCAAGGAGGATCGTCCACGTGTTTCCGGTTAAGTCTTCTACCCTATAGCGGATTTTTCATCATCAATTGTTCAACTAGGCTCATCCAAGCTCAGTGTGATGTCTTAGAATTGTCCGAAATTAAAGAGATAGTGGTTTTAAGTGTGCCTCGCACTACCGACCCCCCACGGACATGCCTAGTCATACTGACTTGGAGTTACCGAAAGCTTTTGATTTTGGATCCCCCTACGCTATTAAACCAATTGCCGTCTTGCAAAAGATGTTGAAGACTTATCAAAGCTGGAAAATTATCATCATGATCGGATCCTCTAGGTCCTCTGAGTTAGTTTATGTTCATGTCAGGGAGCTTTTGCTAACTAGTCATGGAGTTTACGACCTTAGAACGACCGAAAGGACTTGGTTTTGATCATACACACGTCACTTTTGGCTAAGGCAAAAGCCTACACGCCACCTGCAAGCTTCACAGTTTCGCACATGCCAAATCTGCGAAAAACAGCAATCTGTCCCTTCTGGACAGTCAACTTCGTTTGAGGTTTTTGAACAGCTCCGGACGAACCAGACAGTGAGTTTTATATCATTGGAAAGCTCTACGAGTCTAGTTTTCAGAACTTTTCACGGTTCGTCCATATCTATTTTAACGAAGAAGTTATGGCTGTTTTAGTGCGCAAAGGTCATTCTGCGCGGAAATTTTTATGCACTCTCGGGATTGCAGCTTTTCGTAGCTTCTTTCATTCCTTCTAAATGGTTCAAGTGGAACTATTAACTAGCCTATCTACTCCTTCTTGTAGATATGTCTCATCGAGACATTGAGTGCTTCGCAGATAGTGGAACTATCCACAACATTCTAAGGAACCATGTTAAGTTTTAAAGACATTCATGTTAATGGTTTTCATTTGAAAACACATTGTGAGAATGAACAAGAATTCTTTTGTGTATACCTCCTCATGAATGCGAACTGAAGCGCATCTTGGAGAAATTCATGAGTCAATCTAGTGAACTGTATGTCACTACGATTCGAATATCGAATCCCATGTTGTCGCCATACATGATATTTGGGACACCGACTCATATAGGCTTTGGTTTGACCAAATTGGTCAACCTGGAAGAGATATAATGGTCCAAATTTTGAGAAAATCTCATGGACATCCATTCTTCCGCTCAAAACGAAGACATTCGAGATCTAGCATCACCATGAAGCATGGTGGTGACCCGGGGGACGATTGAGGTCA
>NW_004442783.1:0-1218 GCF_000184155.1 Fragaria vesca subsp. vesca
CTTTTTGGTCGCGCCATGTCTTTTTGTATGACATCAATCCTTGCAGACATATTTGCAGCATGTGATCTCGTCACTTTAACACTATAAGCATTTGGGATCAAGATGAGACTTAGTGGGGACAAACCACGACAATTTACGTCGTTCCACTTGAACACTTGTGTTCTTATCTCCCCCTAACGGCGGGAATATTGTCTCATCAAAGTGACAATCCGTAATTTAGCGGTGAATGAGATCGCCTGACAAGGTTCCTACATATGCGGATTATAGGTGGAGGTTCATATCCAACCTAAATTTATTCATCTCAAATGACCCATCATTGTACGCAATGGCAATACGATTTGGCACCTAGAAATAACATCTAGCCGAGCTCAAGGATTGGAGATCCGTTTCAATCCTGCCGAGCTCAAGGATTGCAATTTCGTGTCAATCCTGGTACACAGTCACGAGCTGTAGTACAACAAAATTCAATGATGGTGTGTCATAGATTAATAGTAAAGCTGCATGCAAATATTGCATAGCCCCAAGACGCAATAGAAAGAGTGGTGCGCATCAATAATGTTCGAGCGACAAGCTAAAGTTGCTTGGTCGTAGCCTCGGTGAGACCGTATTGCGTGTGAACATGGGGTACAGGACACTTCAACTTACATCCCGATGAACTTCTTTAAAGAATGGGTAGTGAGCCCGTAGAAGTATAAGCAGTATAAGCAGTAGATAATAGTGTAACGCGTGACCAGTGTGTTAACACGTCAACCAACACCATAAAGCATAAAAAGGTGTCCGCAAGTTAGTTGTATCTATCTACATAGTTTGATGTAAGAATAGAATGTTCACTTTTGTGTTATTTAGCGTAGGAGGGTCTCACTCCTTATTTAGCTAAAGAATAGGCTTTCAAAAAGAGCAATGAGCCAATGCGACATCGAGGAAAGGCCGGTGCACCTCAATTGCTTGAGGAATTGACCGGACGACCTCTAGGAAGTTGGAGTCGTGTTCGGGTGACGTCAATGTCCCCCGGGTCACCACCATGCTTCATGGTGATGCTAGATCTCGAATGTCTTCGTTTTGAGCGAAAGAATGGATGTTCATGAGAATTTCTCAAAATTTGGACCATTATATCTCTTCCAGGTTGACCAATTTGGTCAAACCAAAGCCTATATGAGTCGGTGTCCCAAATATCATGTTTGGCGACAACATGGGATTCGATATTCGAATCGTAGTGAC
>NW_004442784.1:0-1083 GCF_000184155.1 Fragaria vesca subsp. vesca
TCCATCAGGTCTGATATTCTTGACAGCTTCGACTATTATTTCTGGAAAACCATTAAGATCTTCTATTGGTTTTGTCCACAAATTATGAATAAAACCATTTCTATAAGCCATAGTTTTTGCTTCTGAGGATGCTCTGCCTGAACATCAACCAAGTATCTCCCATAATATGGGCCAGGGCTTACTGATAATGTCTCTGGGAGAACATATTTTCCTTCACCTAAGAGGTTATGGAAATTATACCATTCAAATTCTTTTAAGGCTTGCATAGGAATTTTAGCACTTTCAGGACTTGTAAGAAAAACAACTTTAGGTGGTTCTGCTAGAACCCTTTTGTCTTTTGTATGGACTCCATACATTTCTTCAGTTAAAGCCTTGAGGGTTTGAAGTAAATGAGCTTCATTTTCCTCATAAAAAGAATACAGAATATTATCAATAATAATCTTCTGTTTAAAGGCCAATAGCCTATCTGTTCTGAAAACAGGCTTCTGAAAAATCTTCAGAGGTTGATTATGGACGACTTTCTTTCTTGTGACTAATGGAAGTTTATCTGCCCTGAGAGAGCCTTTCCTGCTTTTTGGCAAAGCAGCAGCCATTAACGGACTTGATATGCCTTTACCGTCTGCCGTTTGAGACGGGCTAGCCAGTCTTTTCCCCTGAGACTGATCAGTTAAGGCTGATCCTTTCGGACACAGCAAGAACTCATTTACGAGTTTATCTTCATTAGTCCCGTCTGAATGACTGGAGCGACCATCTTCTTCAGAGTCTGGTTTGAGCTTGATTCTTGGAGATTGACTAGCTTCAGCAGTTCCATAAGAGACCATATATTGATAACCAGGTCCGTCATGAAGAGGTCCTACGGTTTTATCACCGCCTTTGAATCTTTCCCAAAGCTTCTTTTTTTCTGATTCTGGTTTTCGGCTTCTGGGATTGCGACCTTCTCTATCGAACATCGCCATTTCTCTTGTAAGCGCGTCAGGCAAAAAGTTCTTGTTTCCTGCAACCATTTCAACATCATATTCATATTGAGTTAGAAACATTTGCCATCTCAACACTCTTCCTCTATCTGCAGCATCAGTCAATTTG
>NW_004442785.1:0-1065 GCF_000184155.1 Fragaria vesca subsp. vesca
AGAGAGAGAGGTGGTGTTAAATGGAATTTCCAGTTGAAAAATATGTCCAGTCAGTAACTTAACCACTGATTTGGACGGCCACTTAACGGATGGACCTAATTGTGTGACATTGGATAGTTAATGGAGTAATCGATTGAAATTGAAAGTTAATGGAGTAAACTGTCGAGCGCATGAAAGTTAATGGAGTGACCAGTAATTAATTCATAATTTTATCATGCAACAAGATGAAATAAATTATTCTGGAGATAACAAAATCCCCAAATTATTTTATGGAACTGAAGATATAGAAGAGGTAATGGTTCTTCAAAATAAAGAACCTAATGAAGAAAAATATAACAATATTGTGGAAATTTTGGATTACTGGAAAACTATCTATAAAGATCCAGAAGCAACAATGGAGAAAAGAAACCATATTCTATATCAAATAAGATTAACCTATTTAAAATATGAAGATCTGTTTTCTTATTTTAATTATGATATTAATATGTTATCTAGATGATGAATCAACATCTTCAGAATCTAATGAAGATGACAATGAAATAAATGCTTTAAGCGATAATGAAACAGATACAGAAGAAAATACTTCTGATCTACCAAAGAAAAGAAAAGCAAATGAAGACCTTCCTGAGTTTTCCAATCAAGAAGTTTTTGACGAATACTTGAGAACAACTCAAGATGAAGAAAAAGAATTCATAAATGCAACAGAACATGCATCAACTTCTGGAATAAAAACTGAACCAGATCATCCTAGTCCCTCATACACAAGGAGAGATGATATGAATAAACAGACTGTAGCTGAACATGGGACATATTTAGATTTAAGCCACATACCGTTTAAAGATCAAGAAAACACAGTAGATAATTGGACACAATCAATGTCCATTTTAATAACTAATTATAAAAATGTTTGGACTAGTTTATAGCCTGCAAACTTGAACTCTCCTAAGACATATGTATGTCTTTTTTTCTTTGGCTTGGGGCAAATAGGATTTTTCATTCCCATTAGGAATACTATACATTTCACATAATTTTATGATTTCATTTCTTTCTTTTTCTTTTTCATAA
>NW_004442786.1:0-1585 GCF_000184155.1 Fragaria vesca subsp. vesca
TTTTCTTTTGATTTCTCTTATGTTAATGGTAGCCATTTCTTATGAAAAAAGTTGTTGTGTCTTGTGTTAAATGTAGACTTTGCAACTTTCACCTTCCATTATTGAATCAATCTCAAGAATAATTTAGATTTCCAGAAAGTATACTTTTCTTTGATTTCTCTTATGTTAATGGTAGCCATTTTGTAATACCCTAGATTTTTATATCATTTTTCCTTGTATTATTCCCTTAATTAATGAAGGATTATTTATGAAAATTCTTGGGTTTATGCGAAGTTGAAGTTTCGGGTGTTTTTTTTAAATGCTTTGACTTTTAAGAGGCCAAAAGTTGACTTTATTTTCCGTAGGTTATCTTCGAAAACTTTCTTCATGAAAGTTGTAGAGCTTGTCGATGCGAGTTCGTAGACATGCGGCACGCTTAAATTGGAAGTTGTGAGAGAAAGTTGTGTTCAGAGGAAGTTTGTTTCCGGGTTTGAAAAGAGTATAAGTAGAAAAATGTGAGTGGGATTAATTAGAACCCTAAAATCAGTTTCCCTTCTCTCTCTCTCTCCTCCCACCCGAGCTCCCCGAGCCTTCACCTTCTTCAGCCGAGTTCTTCCTCCTCCGGCCACCAAACCGGACGCCACCGGTCCCATTCGACTCCCACAGCAGCCTTCTCCATTTCTGGAGCAGCTCCGGCCACTGTCCCGCCGCCTGGAAGCCGCCAAGAAGCGGCGGAGCTGCAGCTGTCCAGCCGGAAAACAAGTGTTTTCGACGTCGTTTCCGGCCAAGTATAGGTGAGTCTTGATCCTCTCCTCGCCCTGGTAGTGTTTAGGCTTGGATTGAAGCAAGTTTGTAAGGTTTTGAGGTCGGTTTTGCAGGTTTTGGATTTGATTTTCTGGTCATGGTTCGGGACGGTTTCCGGCCGGTTCCGGCCAAAATTGGTCGAAGTCTCAGGTATGAAAGTTGTTCCTTTTGCTTCAAGCTTCAACTTTGCTGTTGGGAGTTTCTCCTAATTCGGAAGTTGTGGGAGGCACGTGGGGCCCACTCGCCGCCGCTTGTGGCGGCGCGTGGCAGCGCGTCCGGCAATGTTTAGGGCTTAGTTTGCTGCATTGTAGCTAGCTCTTGTTGTGGTGAGCTTGTTGAGATGTAGACTTTCTAGGTTGTGAGAAGTGTTAGTATGTTAGAACGTTAAGTGTGATATTAGGTTGGTGGAGGTTTGAGTTAGGAATGGAGGATTAGAGGCAGCCATTTTGGGTCTCTAAGTTCGACGACTTTGGAAAGTTGTCATCCCTTGAACTAAGGATTAGTTGAGGGTTTTGTGAAAACCTTTGGTATTTTAGTTACTAAGGTTTTTAATTGTGTGTTTTAGGTGTTTTGTGAAGTGGTGTTTTTGGCTTGCTCTTGTTGTTGTGGAATTTACAGCGGGAGATTTAGGTGAGTAAATCTCACCAAGGTTCACTTTTGAACCAAATTTAATTATGCTCATGTGATGATGATAATAATGATGATGTTGGATTTAATATTATTCTTTAATTGTTTAAAATATATGAGCTTGATCGCCAACGGCTCATAGGTAAGATAAAAACAAGTCTTCTTTATATTGTGA
>NW_004442787.1:0-1180 GCF_000184155.1 Fragaria vesca subsp. vesca
CACCTCGTCACTAGCCTCCCTCACCTTCGCCTAATTGGATAGGAAAAAAATAATTAATTAACATTTTCACATATATATAAATTTAAAATTTAAAATTTAAAAACGTAAAATGACTTACAATATCCTCCTGGGAGTCAGGATATGCCTTCTCGTACGTATAGACGTACGGGTTGACCTCTGGATGTTCCCTGGCCGCCTCGTCCATGAAGACAGCGAACGGTCTAGAACCGCCATGATGGTTCCTTGTGTTGCGTTGCCTGTTCTGAGAGTTCGCTCGGGAAACGGCCTTCAAAGAAAAAAATAAATTATTAGTAAAATATTTAAAAACGGACGTACTTAATGACAAATTAACTAATTAATTTTTTTAAATACCTGTTTACGAGGGTTGTTGAATTCTGATGTCAGAAGCCAACGCCACTCGTACTCCCTGTACTGGAACTCAGCAGGAGTACCAGAACGTGCGTTCCCGTGCGTAGTCCAATGGGTCCGCAACTCGTTCTTCCACTCCTTGTACCTACAGACACAACAAAAATATTAGAAATATTATTAATATCACATACAATTTTGTTTTTCATTAACTTCCCAACGTACCTTCCCCCATGCACAACGTCGGCCCAGCTGTCCTTAAGGTGCTCGGGAACCTCAAACCACACCTGTATTTAACCATTTATTAGTTTAGTTTTTCGAGAAATCAACAATGTAATACATAATATTATTTTGTAAACTCACCGACATCGCGTTGTGGACCATGTCCTTAACCTCCTGTGGGACCTCGCCCCAGTCTGACCACAACATAGGGACTCTATCCCTAATGAGCGCTCCCACGCGGCCGGAGTACGTCCTCGACTTCCCGCCCGATACTATGTGGCCATCCCCGTCAGTATTGATGACGATCCTCCCCACGGTACCCACGATCTTCTCGAGAGCCTTCCCTGTGACGGGGCCTCTCTTCTTCTTTGTCGGCTTCGCTCCGACGGTGCCTATCACATGATAAACCAAATTGATTATTTAAATCGGAGACCCTTTAAAAATAATCATGCATCACTGATTACCTGAGGCGCTCGCGGCGGACGCGACGGATTCCGTCTCTGTCGCCGATGATGATACCCTCGCAGAAATAAAGAAGGCGTATCAAAAGGACACGAACCGGTACGCCGCTGATGGAGCCACTGGCGGGGGC
>NW_004442788.1:0-1633 GCF_000184155.1 Fragaria vesca subsp. vesca
CGATTGACAAAGTATGGCAGCACCTGAAGAGTAACGGGTTTTGGGAGAAGTACACATGTTGGTTATATCACGGTGAAACATCATCTGGGGGTCCGCATGATCATGGCCAATTTTCTGAGACGGGCAGTACATCCAACGATCCAACAATGGTCTTCATCAACGACATGTTTCCTTATGAGAGCGGTGTATGCGCTCAAGGACAGTATATGCCTGACCCGGTGCAGCCCTTCCCTAGAGCTGTCAACACTGCTGGTATTGACAAGTACAACAAACTGCTTGCTTTCCAACAGACCCCTGTGTACCCCGGTTGTCAGAAGACCGTTCTTGAAAGTGTGATGGACGTAATGAAGATTAAAGTTGAGACTAAATCGACTGTGAAAGCTGTTAATGATTATCTACAGTACACTGCTTCGATGCTACCTCACGGTCATCGTCTTCCTACCACTCATCATAAGGTCCGATGTATCCTGAAAGATCTTGGGCTTTCCTACATCAAGATCCATGCATGCAGATATGACTGCGTTCTCTTTTGGGGTAAAGATCCAGAAGGGAATGACCTTGGTGGCGTTGACGCATGTCCGGTATGTCACACTGATAGATATAAGCTGAGTCCTGCATGCAACAGGAAACCTGTAAAGGTACTTCGGTATTTCCCTTTGAGGGATAGGTTGGAGCGGTTGTACATGTCTTCACACACGGCCGAAGCTATGAGATTGCACGCTGATAGGGAATTACATGACGAATATACCCTTATACACCCTGCTGACGGGGAGGCTTGAAAGCATATAGACAGGGAGTTTCCTCATTTTGCGTTAGAGGTCCGGAATGTGAGGCTCGGGCTCTCATCCGACGGGTTCAACCCTTTTGGCAACATGAGTCTTCAATACAGTGTATGGCCGGTGATTTTGGTACCGTACAACCTTCTCCCATGGATGTGTATGAAGAAGGAATACAATATGTTGAGTTTGTTGATTCCGGGGCCCGGTTATCCAGGTAAGTGTCTCGTTGTGTATTTGAGACCTTTGATTGAAGAGCTTAAATTTTTGTGGGACGTTGGTCATCCCACTTATGACAAGTACACGCACGAGATGTTCCAGATGCATGTCATGGTTGTTGGTACCATCAGTGATTTTTCTGCCCGTGGTATGTTGTTGACGGGTGCAAAACCTGCATCAAATAAACCCTTTTTATCGTTAGTAGCATTGAGTAAGTAGGGTATCGTACAGGGCCGGGGATTGAGGGTACCTTGCAAAACAAAGCGTTAGAAAAACACAACAAATATTAACAAGTAATAAAACATTTAAACAATTTACAAAAGTAGCTACTGTTCCATAGAACAACAGTCGAAAACCTAATTAAAAACCTAACCTAAACTACTCAGAAAAATATAAAAATTTACAGAGATCTACTAGACACACAGAGGAACTACTGTACAAATTTTAAGGGGATTCGGAGATCGTTTGATACGAAAATAAAATAAAAGAAAACAGAGAACAGAAGAGTGACGAAAATCCTAAACTAAAAAGAAACAAAAACCTAAGCTACTATATACATGTGATCGTCTCTTTGCACACAAGAAAACACTAAATCAGATTCATATAATCAAGTAGCTATGTAATTTCAACCCTAACAA
>NW_004442789.1:0-1456 GCF_000184155.1 Fragaria vesca subsp. vesca
GCCAACCAAAAATCTCCATAAATACCGACATCCTCAAAAATCACCTTCCAACGTCCTAATTATAAAAATAATCAAATGGCCGGATTTTAACTTATTAATCCGCCAAAAATACCAAACTTTACAAATTCCAAAACCTAACCAAAAATCCTCCAAAAATTCCTAAATTCACCTCAATAATATCCCCTTAATATTCTACATCAAAAACCACAAAATTTCCCAAAACAGCGGCGGCCGGCGACCAACTCCGGCGACCTGCAAATGCTACCAAATTTTAACAGAATCTTCCTCTCAATCTCCTCTACAACTTTCCTGACTAGCACAAACACCAATTCCAAGCCTAACTAGGGCAATCGACTAAAAACATCAAAAACACCATAAAACTTCCACCTCAAATTTCTCCTTACCTAGCTCAAGAGGGAGTGAGCTGCTTGGAGGGGTTGCTGCACGAGAGGAGGGCTACAAAACCGTACCAAGCTTGCCCGGATTGGTGGCCGGAGGAGGGAGTTCCGGCGACCGGAAGTTCGAGGCAGCCTATCCTTTCGGGCGGCACCGCTCTCTCACGGCGGCGCTAGGGGGGCTGCTACCGGCCTAGAATGGAAGTTGGGTTGGAGGCCGTTCGATTGGGACCGGTGCGGCAGTCTGGGGCGGCCGGACGGCGGCGGTCTGGCGGTCGGAAATCCGGCAGCGGGAGGGCTCGGGTGCGGGAGCGGGTGAGGAGAGAAAATCGGGAGGAAAAGAGAATGGGTTTGGGCCTCACACCCCAAACCGGTCCATCACCTATATACTACCCAATTCTAAAATAAAACACCCCGAAAAAATAATACCCGAATAAAAATTACCTTTTACTAGCAAAAATTACTATTTTTACCGTCGTCGTATTTTCCTCATACGAATAATCCTCCGCACATAATCGTCCCCGAAACCCCTCTAGGGACCAATTAACTATTAATTCAATGATCGAGACGGTAAAATTCTTATTATAATCACGCTAGTAAATAAGGTAAAAATATAAGGGTCGGGATGTGACAATTCTCCCCTCCTTATAAAAATTTCGTCCTCGAAATTAACATACATGTCATCCGAAGAGATAGGGATACTGCTGCATCATTTGCTCCTCTGATTCCCAAGTAGCTTCTTCTACTTGATGACTTCTCCAAAGCATCTTGACAAGCGGGATTGTCTTATTCCTAAGCACTTGCTCATTTCGGTCGAGAATCTGAACCGGTTCCTCTTCATAGGACAAGTCTCTCGTCAAACTAATCGGCTGCTCTTGCAGCACATGAGAAGGATCGGCAATATACTTGCGAAACATGGATACATGAAACACATTATGTATCCTAGCTAACTCTGGAGGCAAGGCTAATCGATAAGCAAGTGAGCCAACTCGCTCTATTATCTCATACGGGCCAATATACCTCAGGCTAAGCTTCCCACGCTTCCTAAAGCGCACAACCCA
>NW_004442791.1:0-1590 GCF_000184155.1 Fragaria vesca subsp. vesca
ATATGTATGTATTTACACTCGTCCATACTCCCTATATAAATTCATGGGTCTATATAGGGCTACTACGCTCGCGTCCAACGCTCACGTCACGCCTTAATGCGGTGCTACACTACGCCATCAAGGTGGACAGACGGGTGTATAAATATGTGTCCATACCCCCTATATGAATTAAACACTCAAATAGGGCTACTACGCTTACGTCCAACGCTCACGTCACACCATAATGCGGCTATATGCTACGCCATTAAGGTGGACAGACACATATGGCTAGCTAGCATTTATATACATACTCTCTCATAAATACATATTTATATTCACCGAAAATCCCATTTTCGGTAACTCTCTCAGAGAAATAAAAGCGTCAAAATTAATTGACGTCAAAAACTCCAATAAAAGGAAATGTTCAATCATGAACCATAGCATGCATATTATTTCAAATAAAAGTCCACTCACAAATTAGGCCTAAGCCTGATGTCGATCTGGGGTCTCGTCTGCTCGAGCCTCCTCACGTCCTGTTTCAAATATAATATTAATTTCCCAACCAATAATCCAATATTTAATCAAAATAGGCAAAATTACCCGAGAGCCATAATTACGCTCATCATTGCCTAACTTCGATATTCTTACATCGGAACGATCCGAACTTAAATATCATACTCAACAGTCGTAAATACAACCTCCCCAAAATACGACTTAAATCCTACGGCCGGATTCTACATTAATTAACCGCCAAAAATACCAAACTTCGGAAATTCACAAACCTATCCAAATCTCATCCAAAAATTCCATAAATCACACCAATATACTCCTCTTAATATTCCACATTTAAAACCCTAAAAATCTCCTAACCGGCGGCGGCGCTGCCAGCAGCTCCGCGGGCAGCGGCGGCCGGAGACCAAATCCGGCGATCTCCAAAACCTATGAAATTTTGACAGAATAATCCTCTCATCAAGCTCTACAACTTTCATAACTAGCACAAACACCAATTTCAAGCCTAACTAGGGTAATCGACTAAAAACATCAAAAACACCATAAAACTTCCACCTCAAATTTCTCCTTACCTAGCTCAAGAGGGAGTGAGTCCTTTTAGGGCAAGGCTGCTGGGTTGGAGGGCTACAAAACCATACCAAGCTTGCCCGGATTGGTGGCCGGAGGAGGAAGTTCCGGCGAAATGCTTCCCGGCGTTTCCGGCGGGTTTTCTCCTCTTCCGGCGGGTTAGAGGCTCGGGGGCTAGGCCGGGGAGGGAGAGGAGGAGATGGGGGTCCGAGCTGGGGTGGAGCGGCGGCCGGTGGGTGGCCGGACGGCGGCAGTCGACGGCTGGAAGTCCGGCGGGAAGAGAGAGCTCGGGGAGAGGAAAAGAAAAGAGGGAAGAAGAGAAAGGGAGGAAAAAAAAAAATGGGTTTAGGGCCTCCACCGGTCCAACCTATATCAACCCAATTCCAAAAAAAATGAAACATCCCGAAAAATAATACCCGAATAAAAATACTTTACTAGCTAAAATTACTATTTTAACCGTCGTCGTATTTTCCCCATACGAATAATCCTCCGCACATAAATCGTCCCGAAACCCCTTTAGGGACCAATTAAACT
>NW_004442792.1:0-1204 GCF_000184155.1 Fragaria vesca subsp. vesca
GATAATGAACTTGATGCTTGCATTCCATGATTAGGTATTGATTTTATCGTGGGTTTGGTACGAATTTTTAAACATAAGATACAAAATACAAAATAGAAAAACTTATATCAAATCCGGATGAATATATATATATATTTATTGAATATTCATATTTTTGAATAAGTATAATTTTAAACATATATATATTTCACATTATATTAAGTGTTTAAATTTAAGCATGGACATAATGAAAAAATATGGTTTCAAAAATATTTTTTATACAATAAAGACAAAATAATCTAAAGCCTTAGATTTGAGAAGGATAAGCTTGAATTTTTACTTTTTCAATGTTGCCTCAGCCTTGATTCAAATTAATATTTTAAATAGGATGAGCGGCTATTTTAGATCGAAGAAGAGTTCGAAGGGCCAAAGGTCCGAATCGTCTGAGGGAACCTCTAGCAACCCCCAAACGACGTTTCATGGCCAGATGACAGCCAGACGTGCGAGCCTTCTGGAGACGGCACAGAGGCAGCCGGAGGTGCCCCCTTCATCGAGGCAGCGGGGCTTCCCTCATTCCTCGAGGCAGTTGTTTGGTCAGCCTCAGACGGAGGTGTCTGCACCCCGTATGCCTGTGATACACCGGGCCCCCACTCCAGCTCCTACTTCTTCGAATAGTGGGTCATCTGGGGTACAAATGCCGCCGCCTCATCTATTCCTTCCGCGGATGATACCGGCCATACCTGTAGTCGATGACTCAGGGACGCCGATTTATCCACTGCCCCCGCCAGTGGCTCCATCAGCGGCGTACCGGTTCGTGCCTTTTGATACGCCTCTTATTTCTGCGAGGGTATCATCATCGGCGACAGAGACGGAATCCGTCTCGTCCGCCGCGAGCGTCTCAGGTAATCAGTGATGCATGATTATTTTTAAAGGGTCTCCGATTTCAATTTTTAAAGGGTCTCCGATTTTAATAATCAATTTGGTTTATCATGTGATAGGCACCGTCGGAGCGAAGCCGACAAAGAAGAAGAGAGGCCCCGTCACAGGAAAGGCTCTCGAGAAGATCGTAGGTACCGTGGGGAGGATCGTCATCGATGCTGACGGGGATGGCCACATAGTATCGGGCGGGAAGTCGAGGACGTACTCCGACCGCGTGGGAGCGCTCATTAGGGATAGAGTCCCTATGTTGTGGTCAGACTGGGGCGAGGTCCCGCAGGAGGTTAAG
>NW_004442793.1:0-1655 GCF_000184155.1 Fragaria vesca subsp. vesca
GGTCAGCAAATAAAAAAACTTAATGTCTTGATCAAGACCAAGGATTAAAATATCGATATCGGAAGATATATCGGTCATTTGAAAAAGGGAGATTTCAGATATATCGGGGATATATCGGGGAAACCCGAGAAAAAAATATCAGTATTTTGGGGAGAATTTTTTTTCTAAAATATTTAATTTATTGAATTTATATATAAATATTACAAATATCAACTTCATCTACATCCAGAATGAGAATCTAGGTCATTGATAAGAGTCATAAGACACACGCTGATCCACAAAAGTACAATAATCAGATCAAGACATATGACTCATATAGTACAAATTGTAGTGTTGAATATGATAATCATATATGTCTTTGGAGCTGCCGACTGTTTCCCCTATAAGTGGATAGTAAGGATGAATCTAATTGAATGACTGATCACTGACTTCCGCGCATTGATTATAGCCATAAACATTATAGCCATATTGATTGTTGCCTTCTTGGGATTCATTTAAGGTTCAGTCCCACTACCTAAACTGACAGAATCAAAACTTAGCGCAACTGAAGCAACATCTTGATCATCATTTGGACCTCTAGTCCTCTTCCCATACATGGTATCCTCTTGCGCTCCATATCTAGTACTTCTATAGCCATGATCGTAATTTTCTTTGGATGAAAAATTGTTCAATCCACCAACTGTAGAAGATTGTCCATATACAAACCTGGTGCCAGTATTTCCACCACCTTTTCCGCTTCCACCATCTTCATCATTATCTGAACTATCCGGAGTTGTTGTGCCGCCCCATGCATCATCACTGTCTAAATTATCTTCTGGGTTTCCAACAACTTCTTCAAATAATACCCTTGTACATTGATTCCATTGGCAGTTGCAATTTCAACCACTTCAGGAGGTGGATTGCCACGGATAATTGTGTTATGTATCTTATGTCACGGACTCACGGTCTCACACTCTCACCAATACACTTGAGTTCTCTATCTTATACTCATTATCTTTCTCAAGTGTAAATATTCCTCTACTGTCCACTCATCTCCAAGTTTGATAATTGTGTAATAGATCGATCTGCATCCAGATGTATCTAAAAAGGAATCATGTTCTTCTCGAGAGTCGAGACCACCACTCTTCATTGGGATACACCTCGAGGGAATTACTTCTCTTCCGGATGACATTTCAATTTTTTACAGATATTTTTTTAATATGTCGGTGATATATCGAAAATATCATAAATGTCGGAGATATTTCCTAATATCGGTGATATTTGACGATATTTCCTAAATATCGGGGAAATATCGTAGATACGGTGAAAGATAAGATATTGACCCCTATAGATATATCGGTTCTTCGAAAAAAGGAGATATCGGAGGATATATCGGATATATCGCAGAGATTTTAATCCTTGATAAGACAATGATGAGATGGCAAATACCAGATGCTGCGAGATGGTGCATGTATCCATAATTGTTCGTATGCTATCAGCAATGGCCATTAAACACAACATAGAGCCTCAGTATCGTCGTCCCACCAATAAGCATTTGTTTCAGCATGATCCCGAGGTCTCTATAAATACTACCAAAAGCCTCACTGATATATATATATATATATATATATATATATATATATATATATATACGTACTACGTACGTACGTACGTAC
>NW_004442794.1:0-1325 GCF_000184155.1 Fragaria vesca subsp. vesca
AATTCAACACATGTAAACTATAAAGGAAAAGGTCTTTAGTTATACAAATTAATGGATTACGTCCTCTAAATTAAAACTAAGGCTCGTAATCGGAATCATCCGATGAGTCTTCTTCGGTGTCAGAATTAATTTCTGGTAATATATGTCTTTCCTCATCGCCAAAGTCTTCGTCTGTTTCTTGATTTGGATCAACATCAATAAGCCTTGGCTCTTCATCACGAATTCGCACCGAACGACCCGCTTTAAAATTATTAAGACGAACGGTAGAGGAGTTAGGAATACCTATTGCGTTGGGCTCTTGATACGCAACATCCTCTTCCTCGTCTTCGGCCTCTCCAAGTGTAGCCGCCCGGTAAATGTTTCGAGGGTGCACAAGGCTGACTACTTTTCACGCGTCACCCTTAGCAAGGTCATCAAGATAAAACATTTGTTTTACCGATGTGGCAAAAACGAACGGGTCATCTTCGTAAGAACTTGTAGCAGTGTTCACCGATAATATTCTGTACTGATCGGTCTTCATGCTCTGCGGCCTAGTATCAAACCATCTACACTTGAAGAGGTGCACTGTCATGCCTTGCCCATAAACAAGTTCCACCACTGAATGGAGAACACCGTAATAGTCAACTCCATTCAGCCCACCATGTGCCATGACCCCAGAATTCTGTGTTCTCCTTCTGTTGTCTCTTTGTTCGCATATAAATTGCACGGCATTCACCTTGCACATCGGATAAACTCTTGACATTATCGGCTTCATCGCTAGAAGTCTTAGTTCGTGCGACCAATTTGGGTAACCATCAAATTGAATATGGTTCATCTGCCACCAACCATTCAACTGTAAATATGGATAATTATGCAATAAACATAAACACGTACAGAAAAATTAAATTACGTACCCAGCCGCCAAAATAATCTGCGAACTCCCTGCTGTGGTACTTGAGATCACCTTGAATGTCTGGACAATATAGATGGATGTCTTCCCAGTATTCAACTTCTGGACAGTTAATCAATACCTACCAGTGGGCAATGACTAGCTCATGTGGTTGCAACTTGTAGGAGTCTGGCAAAATTCCATACACTTCAACATCACTGGAGACTATGGAAAGATTGAACTTCGGTATATCTACCGGCATGGTTTGCGGAGTTTCCTTCAACGCTCCTAAATACAACTTCATGTAGGTGACGCACTCGTGCGCAATATATGCTTCAGCTATACATCTTTCAGGCGCGGATTTATTAGCCACATAATCTTTGTAGTCTCCAAGTTGCCTGTAAATCAAGTTGCAAATGTTATGATTATTGAACATGTATATATATTGAGGAAGTTC
>NW_004442795.1:0-1199 GCF_000184155.1 Fragaria vesca subsp. vesca
TCTCGAATGTCTTCGTTTTGAGCGGAAGAATTGATGTCCATGAGAATTTCTCAAAATTTGGACCATTATATCTCTTCCAGGTTGACCAATTTGGTCAAACCAAAGCCTATATGAGTCGGTGTCCCAAATATCATGTTTGGCGACAACATGGGATTCGATATTCGAATCGTAGTGACATACAGTTCACTAGATTGACTCATGAATTTCTCTAAGATACGCTTCAGTTCGCATTCATGAGGAGGTATACACAAAAGAATTCTTGTTCATTCTCACAATGTGTTTTCAAATGAAAACCATTAGCATGAATGTCTTTAAAGCTCAATAACATGGTTCCTTAGAATGTTGTGGATAGTTCCACTATCTGCGAAGCACTCAATGTCTCTATGAGACATAACTACAAGGAGTAGATAGGCGAGTAAATAGTACTACTTGAACCATTTAGAAGGATTGAAAGAAGCTACGAAAAGCTGCAATCCCGAGAGTGCATAAAAATTTCCGCGCAGAATGACCTTTACGTACTAAAACAGCCATAACTTCTTCGTTAAAATAGATATGGACGAACTGTGAAAATTTCTGAAAACTAGACTCATAGAGCTTTCCAATGATATAAAGCTCACTGTCTGGTTCGTCCGGAGCTGTTCACAAAGCTCAAACGAAGTTGACTGTCCAGAAGAGACAGATTGCTGTTTTTCGCAGATTTGGCATGTGCGAAGCTGTGAAGCTTGCAGGTGGCGTGTAGGCTTTTGCCTTAGCCAAAAGTGACGTGTGTATGATCAAAACCAAGTCCTTTCGATCGTTCTAAGGTCGTAAACTCTATGACTAGTTAGCAAAAGCTCCTTGACATGAACATAAACTAACTCAGAGGACCTAGAGGATCCGATTATGATGATAATTTTCCAGCTTTGATAAGTCTTCAACGTCTTTTGCAAGACGGCAATTGGTTTAATAGCGTAGGGGGATCCAAAATCAAAAGTTTTCGGTAACTCCAAGTCAGTATGACCAGGCATGTCCGTGGAGGGTCGGTAGTGCGAGGCACACTTAAAACCACTATCTCCTTAATTTCAGACAATTCTAAGACATCATACTGAGCTTGGATGAGCCTAGTTGAACAATTGATGATGAAAAATCCGCTATAGGGTAGAAGACTTAACCGGAAACACGTGGGCGATCCTCCTTGAGGATGCAGTGCCAAGAGTCAC
>NW_004442796.1:0-3261 GCF_000184155.1 Fragaria vesca subsp. vesca
TCGTCGGCTAAGATGGTTTTTAGCTGACGAAATACACTATAATTCGTCAGCTAAGATGGTTTTAGCCGACGAATTATGGTTTATTTCGTCGGCTAAAGGAAAAAAAATACATTAAAAAAAACAGAAGGTATTAGTAAACCATACTAACTTCCTGTTCATCATATATCACCAAAATTCATATAAAATAACTGAAATATGAATTCAACATATGTAAACTATAAAGAAAAAGGTATTTAGTTATACAAATTAATGGATTACGTCCTCTAAATTAAAACTAAGGCTCGTAATCAGAATCATCCGATGAGTCTTCTTCGGTGTCAGAATTAATTTCTGGTAATATATGTCTTTCCTCATCGCCAGAGTCTTCGTCTGTTTCTTAATTTGGATCAACATCAATAAGCCTTGGCTCTTCATCACGAATTCGCACCGAACGACCCGCTTTAAAATTATTAAGGCGAACGGTAGAGGAGTTAGGAATACCTATTGCGTTAGGCTCTTGATACGCAACATCTTCTTCCTCGTCTTCGGCCTCTCCAAGTGTAGCCGCCCGGTAAATGTTTCGAGTATAGGAGTTCCCAGGATATGCTCTTATGTGTCCAGAATTTGTACATGTCGGGTCTTTCAGGTATTGCCGCCACAATATTAGGATGATTGCTGAGCTGCCCAAAATCATACTCATTAAGCACTGCTATAATTTCTTCCCCCGTCCATCTTCTGGGAGGCACACCGTGTTCTACGGTCTCATCAAATGCCTTTTCATCGAACCGCCATTCGTGATCATATGGAAGGAAAGTACGGTGACCCAATCTGCTTATCTTCTTGCAATGAATGTTGCTCCCCTCATCGCTAAGGCACTCTAGACAAGCCTTGTATCCCCTAACAACGTTGCCCGACAACATCCCACGGGCAGGAAAATCACTGATGGTACCAACAACCATGACATGCATCTGGAACATCTCGTGCATGTACTTGTCATAAGTGGGATGACCAACGTCCCACAAAAACTTAAGCTCTTCAATCAAAGGTCTCAAATACACATCGAGACACTTCGTGGATAACCGGGCCCCAGAATCAACAAACTCAACATATTGTATTCCTTCTTCATGCACATCCATGGAGGAAGGTTGTACGGTACCAAAATCACCGGCCATACACTGTATTGAAGACTCATGTTGCCAAAAAGGTTGAACCCGTCGGATGAAAGCCCGAGCCTCACATTTCGGACCTCTAACGCAAAATGAGGAAACTCCCTGTCTATATGCTTCCAAGCCTCTCCGTCAGCAGGGTGTATAAGGGTATCTTCGTCATGCAATTCCCTATCAGCGTGCCATCTCATAGCTTCGGCCGTGTGTGAAGACATGTACAACCGCTCCATCCTATCCCTCAACCGGAAATACCGAAGTACCTTCACAGGTTTCTTATTGCCTGCAGGAGTCAGCTTATACCTGTCAGTGTGACATACCGGACATACGTCAAGGCCACCAAGGTCATTCCCTTCTAGATCTTTACCCCAGAAGAGAACGCAGTCATATCTACATGCATGGATCTTGATGTAGGAAAGCCCAAGATCTTTTAGGATACATCGGACCTTATGATGAGTGATAGGAAGACGATGACCGTGGGGCAGCATCGAAGCAGTGTACTGTAGATAATCATCAACAGCCTTCACGGTCGATTTTGTCTCAACTCTAATCTTCATTACGTTCATCACACTTTCAAGAATGGTCTTCTGACAACCGGGGTACACAGGGGTCTGTTGGAAAGCAGGCAGTTTGTTGTACTTGTCAATACTAGCAGTGTTGACAGCTCTAGGGTAGGGCTGCACCGGGTCAGGCATATACTGTCCTTGAGCACATACACCACTCTCATAAGGAAACATGTCGTTGATGAAGGCCGTTGTTGGATCGTTGGATGTACTAGTACTGCCCGTCTCAGAAAATTGGCCATGATCATGCGGACCCCCTGATGATGTTTCATCGTGATATAACCAACATGTGTACTTCTCCCAAAACCCGTTACTCTTCAGGTGCTGCCATACTTTGTTAATCGCAAATCGATGCATATCGTTGCGACACTGACATTTCGTGCACGGGCAATAGAAAATTGTATTCCCGTTAGCATTAGCCAGCGCATATTCCAGAAAACTCATAATTCATTTACCATATATTTTGTCCCATTTTGGAAGCGAAATCCAACTCTTATCCATATCCTGAAAATATAACAAAATATATATGTATAACGCTAGCTAATTATTAATTAAATTCTATGTCATATATATATAAAATCTCAATTCATTTATATATATTCTACGTACTACAACTAATTGATAACAAATTAATTAACACACATATATATATAGATATACTTAATTAATAATTACATACAATATTATATATATATCAACATCATCACAAAATCATCATCAACAACTTCATACCATCAACACAATATTATAAATTAATTAACATATATATATATATATATATATATATCTACTACTTATTAACAACAACTTCATATATATTATCAAATCATTAACCAAATCGATCAACACATATATATATACACATCCAACGTACTCAAAATCTATCAATTCAATCACACTCAAAATCGATCAACTCAAATAAAACTCAAAATCAACATATATACACATGTACGTACCTATATATAGCTTCACAAACTAATTATTGACAGATTTCAACAACACCCAAACTTTTTCTCCCGTTTTTTCTTCTCTCGTTTTTTTTTCTCAGATGAGCTAATGTCCAGATCTACGAATATAAAGCACTTTAGCCGACGAAATTTATTTTCGTCGGCTAAAGAATGTTTAAAGTTGTCGGCTAAAGTTGACTATAGCCGACGAAAATATAAATTAGCCGACGAAGAAAAATTGATTTGTCGGCCTTGGTTTTTTTTTTTTCGTCGGCTAAAGCCTTTCTTCTGGTAGTGTATTATGTAGTATGAGTCAATGTCATTAACTACAACTGGAATTGACTCTTTCTACCTTCTTTTTCTCAAAGTTTTCTATTTTTCCTAATCACGATATCTCAATTAGTTATAGTTGTCTGAGGATTGAGGATAATAAGATCGTTGGAGGTGGCGTGCATTCAAGTTGACGCCCATGGTCAGTGTGTTGAGTTGTTGGTGGAAGCGATGCTGTTAGAGCCCGATGAGGCAATAACGAGCCTGATGCCAGTGGTGGCTTTCCTGGGAATGTAGTCGCTTACTTCAGTATCTCCTAGGTCATCGAAGAATTAGGGT
>NW_004442797.1:0-1009 GCF_000184155.1 Fragaria vesca subsp. vesca
GTGCCTTTTGATGCGCCTCTTATTTCTGCGAGGGTATCATCATCGGCGACAGAGACGGAATCCGTCGCGTCCGCCGCGAGCGCCTCAGGTAATCAGTGATGCATGATTATTTTTAAAGGGTCTCCGATTTCAATTTTTAAAGGGTCTCCGATTTTAATAATCAATTTGGTTTATCATGTGATAGGCACCGTCGGAGCGAAGCCGACAAAGAAGAAGAGAGGCCCCGTCACAGGGAAGGCTCTCGAGAAGATCGTGGGTACCGTGGGGAGGATCGTCATCGATACTGACGGGGATGGCCACATAGTATCGGGCGGGAAGTCGAGGACGTACTCCGGCTAGGGAGCGCTCATTAGGGATAGAGTCCCTATGTTGTGGTCAGACTGGGGCGAGGTCCCGCAGGAGGTTAAGGACATGGTCCACAACGCGATGTCGGTGAGTTTACAAAATAATATTATGTATTACATTGTTGATTTCTCGAAAAACTAAACTAATAAACGGTTAAATACAGGTGTGGTTTGAGGTTCCCGAGCACCTTAAGGACAGCTAGGCCGACGTTGTGCATGGGGGAAGGTACGTTGGGAAGTTAATGAAAAACAAAATTGTATGTGATATTAATAATATTTCTAATATTTTTGTTGTATCTGTAGGTACAAGGAGTGGAAGAACGAGTTGCGGACCCATTGGACTACGCACGGGAACGCACGTTCTGGTACCCCTGCTGAGTTCCAGTATAGGGAGTACGAGTGGCGTTGGCTTCTGACATCAGAATTCAACAACCCTCGTAAACAGGTATTTAAAAAAATTAATTAGTTAATTTGTCATTAAGTACGTCCGTTTTTAAATATTTTACTAATAATTTATTTTTTTCTTTGTAAGGCCGTTTCCCGAGCAAACTCTCAGAACCGGCAACGCAACACAAGGAACCATCATGGCGGTTCTAGACCGTTCGCTGTCTTCATGGACGAGGCCGCCAGGGAACATCCAGAAGTCAACCGGTACGTCTATACGT
>NW_004442798.1:0-1064 GCF_000184155.1 Fragaria vesca subsp. vesca
AATTTCTATTTTTCTAATTTGTTCTTAGAATTCATACAAGGAGTCTGACGAGTGTAAATACATACACTTATATATGTTTATATATAATTTAGCCTGAGAGGCCTGTATTTATTAAGTTTTGGAGACTAGCCGGTGCTGGTCGTGAAGTTGCCAGTTTTTGAGTTGAGCGCTTTTGAGCGATTGCATGCAGTATTATTTTATTTTGAAATTAAATTGGGGAAGCATAAAGAAATATTTTTATTTAATTTATTTTTGTCCACTCACTCTAACTGTTTCACATGTTTTCCCCTGGACTCTTCGTTTTAAATTGCCCAGTCTGCAGAGTTCGGGTTGGATCTAGTAGGAGGCGAGGCATAGTCACCCGCATTTCCGCCAGTTTTCATCAATAGGTTACATGTTTAACCTACTCGTGTTTTCTTGCTTCCGCTAGTGTCTAGTAGCTCTGAATACTTTGGGATTATTGTATATTATGTTTAGAATTTCTGAAGATTAATTATGTGATGTTTGGACGTGTTGTATTAAGAGTGTAATTTAGAATTTTCGAGTTAGGGTTGTCCATTTTCAAGGGAGATTTAATCAATCTTTTCAGTAAATTTTCCTTAGAGGTGGTCCCCGCACGACTTGCTCCGGGTTTCAGGGTGAAATTTGGGGTGGGTTGTGTCAGACATAGTGTATTGAAGTTTACTGACCCCCAGTAGAAGTTTACTGGGAGACATTTTTTTTTTTTGCATATGCAGTTTATAAATGCAAGTTTTTACTACTTATATGTAGGATGGGAAGAAGTTCAAGACATTTAGTTCTCACTTTTGATACCGAAGAGGATTCGGTTCAAAAATCTGTAGCTTCTATGAGGACAGAACAAAAGTCGAAGAAAAAGAGAAAAGTGGTCCAAAAGGGTGCCGCTGCTGAAGAAGAAGAAGAAGCAGAACCGGTAGAAGAAGAAGATGATGATTACACTGAAGATGAAGAGGGGGAAATAAAAAAGTATCTTTTTTTGAAAAGATCAACATGCAGAGAAAGAAAACAAGCGGAGATAGATTCAGGGGAGGAGGAGGAGGAAGAAA
>NW_004442799.1:0-1308 GCF_000184155.1 Fragaria vesca subsp. vesca
GAAGAGAATAATTCAAGAAGGAGAGATTACATCTAATGTGAGAAAAAATTACTGGTCTTACTAACCGCAATAAAGTTGATGTTTGAGTAACCTCAGATGTATTCTTTATTATAATTATTTGTGACTTGTATATGTTGTACATGTAGACCATCATGGTGTACCTCGCAATGTTGAAGGAGGAAATGGAAAAGAAGAATGTCTCGGTCGGATTCCTAGACATAGAGGCAGCGGTAAGTAGTCAAACCTGAAATAGCAGCGTGCCGTAGCACCGCGGTCTCCTCCGTTACTTTTTTTCAGTTAACACAATCTTACTACTTGCTTTTATAAATACAGCGCACGGCGGTGGTACATGAACAAAACCTGAAGGAGTTCCTAATTGGAGGAGAAAAACAGGGGGAATTCAAATGTAATGAATTGGATATAAAGCTTTCTATTATTAATCCTCTGTGGTCCATCTTTAGTAAGGACCTGGTTTTCATTCTGGTACATCACGGGGTCAGCCATCACTATACCTTGGTCCTGATTGACAACGAAGCTCGATGCTTCTATCACCTGAACTGAATGTTACCGCCAAGGAAAGATTACTCTGCCGACACCAACAACCACTTTCAGAATGCAAAGGCAGTGGTGAGTTGTAACTGATTTATTAAGGTAAGAAGTTTACTGGGGGGCAGTAAACTTCTTACCCTGTTTTTTGTTTGTTGCTTGTTCTCTTAGTTTGTTTGAGTTGTAATTTACTTGTGTGTTGGAACCAACAAGTGAAGCATATTATGGTGTTCATCAAACACGTATATGATTCCACCAAATACCCTCTCAGCCAAGGCTTGGACCCTGAGGAATGGAGGGAAAACTATGACAAGCAGGACAGCCAAGGAATAATGGTTGACGGTTACTTGATGATGAGTGCTGAAGAGAAAAGAACAAGAAGATGGATGCTGGACCAAAACGTTTATCAAGCAAGATACAAGCTGAAGGATATCTTACCTGCCCGCAGCAAAACAAAACATCTTAAGTACCTTTAAACTTCCTTTAAAGAGTTTTATTGTCAGAAATTACTTGTCTGTTTTATTTGGGTGAAAAATTTAGTAACATTGTTTCTTAATACATTGCAGGTTAGACTGTGGACCATTTTTGCTCCACTTTATAGAGACTATGTCATAGGGAAAAACCGACAAAAGATGGCGGTAATGAAATGAGGAGGAAGATCCTGCTAAAGTTCATGGACATCAATATAACAAAAAGCTTAGTGTCACTTTAGATGTAGGATCTTCAAAATGTGAAAAAATGTAGTATTTTGGTAGTGTTGCA
>NW_004442800.1:0-1294 GCF_000184155.1 Fragaria vesca subsp. vesca
AGCTTCATCGCTAGAAGTCTTAGTTCGTGCGACCAATTTGGGTGACCATCAAATTGAATATGGTTCATCTGCAACCAACCATTCAACTGTAAATATGGATAATTATGCAATAAACATAAACACGTACAGAAAAATTAAATTACGTACCCAGCCGCCAAAATAATCTGCAAACTCCTTGTTGTGGTACTCGAGATCACCTTGAATGTCTGGACAATATAGATAGATGTCTTTCTAGTATTCAACTTCTGGACAGTTAATCAATACCCACCAGTGGGCAATGACTAGCTCATGTGGTTGCAACTTGTAGGAGTCTGGCAAAATTCCATACACTTCAACATCACTGGAGACTATGGAAAGATTGAACTTCGGTACATCTACCGGCATGGTTTGCGGAGTTTCCTTCAACGCTCCTAAATACAACTTCATGTAGGTGACGCACTCATGCGTAATATATGCTTCAGCTATACATCCTTCAGGCGCGGATTTATTAGCCACATAATCTTTGTAGTCTCCAAGTTGCCTGTAAATCAAGTTGCAAAATGTTATGATTATTGAACATGTATATATATTGAGGAATTCAGGTGTAAAAAACGTACCTTTCCATGGGATACATCCAAGTGTAGTGTACTGGACCAGTAAGCAACAATTGCTCGGGAAGATGGATCATCAGGTGAGGCATGATGTCAAAAAAATTTGGAGGAAATATCCTCTCAAATTTACACATGATATAAATGATGTCCTCTTGCATTTCCCGGAGGTTAGATTTTTTCACTTCCCGTGTGCATAACTTCTGGAAAAATCTTGCCAACGCTACTAAAGGCTCCACCACCTGACGGGGAAGGAACGGTCGAATGAAAACAGGGAAGAGACGTTGTAGCAGGATATGACGGTCATGACTCTTCAACCCGTACATCTTATTGTCCCGGAAGTTCACACACCGGGCTATATTTCCTGCATAGCCTGAAGGATACTTCACACAACTCATCCACCTGAAAATTAGGTTCTTCTGGTCAGGCTTCACGGTGTAAGGAGCTTGAGGCATTTTTTTTCTTCTCTTCTTTCAACCACAGATGTCTTCTTAATTGCATTTTTTTTAGATCAATGCGTGCCTTAGGACCGTCTTTCGTCTTCCCTTCCAAGTTCAGCACTATGCCCACCACACTGTCGCAAACATTCTTTTCTATGTGCATCACATCTAGGTAGTGCCTGATCAACAACTTACTCCAGTATGGGAGTTCCCAGAATATGCTCTTATGTGTCCAGAATTTGTACCTGTCGGGTCTTTCAGGTATTG
>NW_004442801.1:0-1015 GCF_000184155.1 Fragaria vesca subsp. vesca
ATGCAACATGCATGACGTCTATGGTTTTAGGATTAATGGTGGGTAAACAAACGGGGGTGTGATGTTGCATATATACTCAGAGGCGGAGCCAGGATTATATATTAAGGGGGCCGAGTTATAAAGTGAAAATACATAATATTCAAAAATTGAATAACTGTATATGAATACAATATCAAAAGGTAATTAACTTTTGTGTATTGGACAGTTCAAAAAAAAAGTTAGTAAACTGAAAACAAAGAGAAATTTTAAATACACACCTCTAATCTCTTAATACACACCTCTGTTATTTTATATTTCATATCAGATTTTATAGGTATGTTTAATTACAAAAACATCCATAAATTATTAGGGGAAAAAAAAACTTTCTCTTTCTTAAAACTTAACTCTTCTCCACTATTACTACGCATCAAAATAAAAGAAATAAAAATCTCTTCTCTAAATTTCATCACTTGAATTTCAATTACTGTCGTAATCACATGTACACTATTTACCGATTCATTTGGTTTTGTTTTTTTATCAACTTTAGTTTTTATCTTGCAGACTAAAAACTAGTTTTTATGCTATTGTACTTTTACTAGTTTCTCAACTTTGAAAAAATTATGTATGTTCAATATTTTTTTTCCTCAAATTCGAGCCGATTGATGTTATATTGGAGATTTGAAGTTCAAATATAATATTACTTTTTTTTATTATAAATTGAAAAATATCAAGAAAAAATTTCTAACCCGATCAAAAAAATCTAATAGAAAATAAAAAAGAATACGTAAAGAGAGGTGTGAAATAGTAAATATATTGAGGGTATTTTAGGCAGTTTGAGATGTGTATTTAGTATAATATTGAAATGAAAAACTAAATTGGTAGTGTATTAAGTAAGGGGTGTGTATTAAGAAATTAAGGGTGTGTATTTAAAATTTCTCGAAAACAAAATATGAAATTTGGAATTCATTAAATACATAGAGAAATAATATATTGAAATAAGTTAATCAATGACAAAGTATTTGTACATAATAGAATG
>NW_004442802.1:0-3170 GCF_000184155.1 Fragaria vesca subsp. vesca
ACATTTGCCTTCCGACGATAGGGCTCCCCATAGGGAATAATAACGGTAAATAGGGTTGACCGCTACTATCGGCACCGAGACTTTACCTGATTTACGTGATTTTTGAACTATAGCCGTATTTCACCATTCTGAACACATCTTATTTCACGAGATTTTTGATAATTTTGCTTCCTATATAGAGTTGGTTCACAAAGTTGTATAACCTACTAAACAAGTTATACAACATTAGTAGATACGTTGTGATTCCGATGACTAAAATTCACAAATCAAAATTCGACCGTCAGATATGATCATTATAAAGAAAGATGTCTATGGTAAAAAATTCAACTGGATCCGACAACGTTAAGGACTCGATCGAAACGGGTAACCCTAATCCATCGTCACTTATCACACGAAAACGCTCATATGTCCCTCTATATTACGTGGTTTGGTCAAACCTTCCACACAAAAAACTCTCACGTAGATGAGACGCAACTGCCCATATAAAAATTTTGAGACATTTACCTTCCGACGATAGGGCTCCTCAAAGGAAATAATAACGGTAAATAGTAGACACGTTGTGATTCCGATGACTAAAATTTACAAACCAAAATTCGACCGTCCGATATGATCATTATGACGAAAGATGTCTATGGTAAAAAATTCAATTGGATTCGACAACGTTAAGGGCTCGATCGAAACGGTCAACTCTAATCGGAAATAAGAAAACTGCATTTTGAAGCCCTAAACGGACTCGGATGGCCAAAAATGCCCATACATCATGGCATTAGCGATGAGTCTGACTCGTAGGGCCATTACGCTTCCGGAAAGGTATCACAATAGTCAATCGGACACCAAAAACCAAATCTGCAGCATAGTGAATAATAAGGGTAAATGGCATTGACCGCAACTATCGGCACCGAGACTTTACCAGAATACCGTGATTTTTCAACTGTAGACGTATTTCACCATTCTGGTCATATCTTATTTCACGAAGTTTTTACGTTTGAAGGTTCTACGTATAGTTTTTTTTTTCCAGATGAGTTGTTGTCCAGATCTGCAGATATTTAAATACTTTAGCCGACGAAATTATATTTTTCGTCGGCTAAACTTTTAAAAATTTCGTCGGCTTAAGTTCACAGACTATAGCCGAAGAAAAAATTATTCAGACGACGAAATTTTAATTTCGTCGGCTAAAGTTGACTATAGCCGACGAAATTTTTTAATTAGCCGACGAAGGGAAACTTTAGCCGACGAAAAAATAATTCGTCGGTCTGGTTTTTTTATTTTTGTCGGCTAAAGTCTTTCTTCTGGTAGTGTGTGTCTTATGTTAAATGTAGACTTGGAAATTTTACCTTCGGTTGGTTCAATCTCAATCACAATTTTGATTTCTAGAAAGTCTACTTTTCTTTGATTTCGCTTATGTTAATGGTAAATATTTGTATTGAAAATAGTATATATGTCTTATGTTAAATGTAGAGTTGCAAATTTTACTTTGGGTTGATTCAATCTTAAGAACAATTTTGATTTCTAGAAAGTCTACTTTTCTAATGAAAACAGTAGATGTGTCCTATGTTAAATGTGTCTTTCGACTTGCAACATTTTCTGTGATATTTTTCATGACAGTAGTAGCTGTTTCTTATGATAGTTGTAGACAGTCTCAAGAATCATTTTGATTTACAGAAAGTCTACTGTTGTTTGATTTTGCTCATCTAAATGGTAGATATTTCTAATGAAAACTGTAGATATAGAAATACTTAACAGAGAGTTAACGGTGTTAGTGGCTTTAACCTATTATAGCATGTCAAAACTGGTTCACAAGTGGCACTTTGTTTAATAAAAAATAAAAGAAACTCCATAACCCAAAGTCCCAATCTCCCTCGTCCTTTCTTTCTTCCTTATCATATGTATATACAGATCTGGGCTTCCTTCACCACCACTACCACAAGCAAACAACAGTAATCAAACTATTGGTTGCAATAGTTTTACAGAGATATTGTTTGTGGTTGCAATAATTTTACAGAAACTCCTCAACCCTTACTTCTCTCCTCGCATGCCCAATCACTTCCCCAGTTAGGCCGCAACCAATTCAATCAAGCCTCGCCGACTATTACAGGAAGGTTGGCCTTGCTCAGCAAAAAAAATAAAAATCCGCAAGAGAAGAAACTTAGATTTTGAAAGAATCAAAGGTCCCTGTCGCTTTGGCCTATGTTGGGGTCGGAGTCATCTTCTCCTCAAAACCCTAACACATGATGAAGAAAAAGAAAGAGGGAAAAAGCAGATTGAGAGATAGATGGGTTCTAGTTGAGATTTTTATTTAGTCTTTCATATATTAAAAAAAACTAATTTTAATTAAATTCGACAGAGTTAAGCTTCTGTAAGGTAAGTAGTGATGACTGGGATTCCACATGTCAGAATTTTATTAATGGCACATATTGGGCATAGGACAATTTGGCAAAAGTGATTTCCTTCCAACTCGTTGTCTTTGTACATAACCTCTGCATAAATGATAGTTATTCAATAATTATGTCATATATTAAATATCGGTTATCAAATTCAATTCTCGTCAGTTTTATTTAATTAATTCTCAATTATATTATCATTTATATGAATTGTTATGGGTATGTAACGACGCATTTTGTTAAAAGCAATTAATAATGCAAATAAATTAAATTTGCACGCTACCAATTTATTTGTTTAATTGGTTTACATTTATTGGTTCAGTAAATACCAATTTTAATGCATACAATACACTACCAGAAGAAAGGCTTTAGCCGACGAAAATAAAAAAACCAGGCCGACGAATTTTTTTTCGTCGGCTAATTTAAAATTTTCGTCGGCTATGGTCAACTTTAGCCGACGAAAGTAATATTTCATCGGCTGAATAATTTTTTTCGTCGGCTATAGTCTGTGAACTTTAGCCGACGAAATTTTTAAAAGTTTAGCCGACGAAATTTTTAAAAGTTTAACCGACGAAATTTTTAAACTTTAGCCGACGAAAAAATATAATTTCGTCGGCTAAAGTGCCTTATATTTGCAGATCTAGACAACAACTCATCTGAGAAAAAAAAAACTATACGTAGAACCTTCAAACGCAAAAAAAGTCGTGAAATAAGATATGACCAGAACGGTGAAATACGACTACGGTTGAAAAATCACAGTATTCCGGTAAAGTCTCGGTGCCGATAGTT
>NW_004442803.1:0-2233 GCF_000184155.1 Fragaria vesca subsp. vesca
CACACAACTCATCCACCTGAAAATTATGTTCTTCTGGTCAGGCTTCACGGTGTAAGGAGCTTGAGGCATTTTTTTCTTCCCTTCTTTCAACCACAGATGTCTTCTTAATTGCATTTTTTAGATTAATGCGTGCCTTAGGACCGTCTTTCATCCTCCCCTCCAAGTTCAGCACTGTGCCCACCACACTGTCGCAAACATTCTTTTCTATGTGCATCACATCTAGGTAGTGCCTGATCAACAACTTACTCCAGTATGGGAGTTCCCAGAATATGCTCTAATGTGTCCAGAATTTGTACATGTCGGGTATATCAGGTATTGTCGCCACAATATTGGGATGATTGCTGAGCTGCCCAAAATCGTACTCATTAAGCACTGCTAAAATTTCTTCCCCGTCCATCTTCTGGGAGGCACACTGTTTTCTACGGTCCCATCAAATGCTTGTGCATCGAACCGTCATTCGTGATCATATGAAAGGAGAGTACGGTGACCCAATTTACATATCTTGTTGCAATGACTGTTGCTCCCCTCATCGCTAAGGCACTCTGGACAAGCATTGTATCCCCTAACAACGTTGCCCGACAACATCCCATGGGCAGGAAAATCACTGATGGTACCAACAACCATGACATGCATCTGGAACATCTCGTACATGTACTTGTCATAAGTGGGATGACCAACGTCCCAAAAAAATTTAAGCTCTTCAATCAAAGGTCTCAAATACATATCGAGACACTTCCCTGGATAACCAGGCCCCGGAATCAACAAACTCAACATATTGTATTCCTTTTTCATGCACATCCATGGAGGAAGGTTGTACGGTACCAAAATCACCGGCCATACACTGTATTGAAGACTCATGTTGCCAAAAGGGTTGAACCTGTCGGATGAGAGCCTAAGCCTCATATTTTGGACCTCTGACGCAAAATGAGGAAACTCACTGTTTATATGCTTCCAAGCCTCCCCGTCAGCAGGGTGTATAAGGGTATCTTCGTCATGCAATTCCCTATCAGCGTGCCATCTCATAGTTTCAACCGTGTGTAAAGACATTTTCAATCGCTCCAGCCTATCCCTCAACGGGAAATACCGAAATACCTTCACAGGTTTCCTATTGCCTGCAGAAGACAGCTTATACCTGTCAGTGTGACATACCGGACATGCGTCAAGGCCACCAAGGTCATTCCCTTCTGGATCTTTACCCCAGAAGAGAACGCAGTCATATCTGCATGCATGGATCTTGATGTAGTAAAGCCCAAGATCTTTCAGGATACATCGGACCTTATGATGAGTGGTAGGAAGACGATGACCGCGGGGCAGCATCGAAACAGTGTACTGTAGATAATCATCAACAGCCTTCATGATCGATTTTGTCTCAACTTTAATCTTCACTACGTCCATCACACTTTCAAGAACGGTCTTCTGACAACCGGGTACATAAGGGTCTGTTAGAAAGCAAGCAGTTTGTTGTACTTGTCAATACCAGCAGTGTTGACAGCTCTAGGGATGGGCTGCACCGGGTCAGGCATATACTGTCCTTGAGCGCATACACCGCTCTCACAAGGAAACATGTCGTTGATGAAGGCCGTTGTTGGATCGTTGGATGTATTGCCCGTCTCAGAAAATTGCCCATGATCATGCGGACCCCCTGATGATGTTTCATCGTGATATAACCAACATGTGTACTTCTCCCAAAACCCGTTACTCTTCAGGTGCTGCCATACTTTGTCAATCGTAAATCGATGCATATCGCTGCGACACTGACATTTCGTGCACGGGCAATAGAAAATTGTATTCCCGTTAGCATTAGCCAGCGCATATTCCAAAAAACTCATAACTCCTTTACCATATATTTTGTCTCATTTTAGAAGCGAAATCCAACTCTTATCCATATCTTGAAAATATAACAAAATATATATGTATAACGCTAGCTAATTATTAATTAAATTCTATGCCATATATAAAATCTCAATTCATTTAATTAGTATATATTCTACGTACTACAACTAATTGATAACAAGTTAATTAACACACACATATATATATATATATATATACATATACTTAATAATTACATAACAATATTATATATATCAACATCATCACAAAATCATCATCAACAACTTCATACCATCAACACAATATTATAAATTAATTATCATATATATATATATATATCTACTACTTATGAACAACTTCATATATATTATCAAATCATCAACCAAATCGATCAACATAT
>NW_004442804.1:0-1250 GCF_000184155.1 Fragaria vesca subsp. vesca
AGGGAATAATAACGGTAAATAGGGTTGACCGCTACTATCGGCACCGAGACGTTACCCGGTTTACGTGATTTTTGAACCATAGGCGTATTTCACTATTCTGAACACATCTTATTTCACAAGACTTTTGATAATTTTGCTTCCTATGTAGAGTTGGTTCACAAAGAAGTTATATAACATTAGTAGACACGTTGTGATTCCAATGACTAAAATTCACAAACCAAAATTCGACCACCAGATATGATCATTATAACGAAAGATGTCTATGGTAAAAAATTTAACTAGATTCGACAACGTTAAGGGCTCGATCGAAACGGTCAACTCTAATCGGAAATAAGAAAACTGCATTTTGAAGCCCTAAACGGACTCGGATGGCCAAAAAGGCTCATATTTCATAGCAAAGCTATGTGTTTGACTCGTAAGGCCGTTACGCTTCCGGAAAGGTATCACAATAGTCAATCGGACACCGAACGCCAAATCTGCAGCATATATACCGGGTTTCGACTGTTCTACATCAGAGACGTTACCTGATTTACGTTATTTTTGAACCATAGCCGTATTTCACCATTCTGAACATATCTATTTCACGAGATTTTTGATAATTTTGCTTCTATGTAGAGTTGGTTCACAAAGTTGTGTATTTGTTTAAAACCTACTAAGCAAGTTATACAACATTTTATTATTTTTCTTTTAACCGACGAAATAGTAGTATCGTCGGCTAAAGTTGTGAATAGCCGACGACTTTTTTCGATAATAGCCGACGAGATTTTTTTTCGTCTACTAAAATACTTTAGCCAACGAGTAAAAACTTTGGCCGACGAAGGAAAACTTTGGCCGACGAAAAAAAATTTAGTCGGCTAAAGTATAGTATAGCCTAGCCGATGAAAAAATTTCTTTAGCTGACGAAATTTTAAATTAGCCGACGAAGGAAAATTTCGTCGGCTAACGTTGACTTTAGCCTATGAAAAAATAATTCGTCGGCCTGGTTTTTTTATTTTCGTCGGCTAAAGCCTTTCTTCTGATAATGAGAGAAAGGTTTTGGAGAGAGGCAGCGATGCATCTCTTCTTCTTTTTTTTCACTTGTGGTTTTGTGAAATCAACATATATATATGGGCCAATGATAAAAGGGTACAGTTAGATGTAATAAATGATAACACAGTTAATAATATTCATTGATGATAAACAGTACCTCTATTAAATCTCTTAAAGCGTTACCCATGAAAATAAAAAAATTACGATACTATGCCACTGTT
>NW_004442805.1:0-1019 GCF_000184155.1 Fragaria vesca subsp. vesca
ACCTAGACCACGTCTAGAAGCATCACAATAGACCACATATTCTCCACTATCATCCGGAAGTGCCAAAACAGGAGCATTTGTCAAGCAATTCTTCAATTCTTGAAAACTTTGCTCGCACTGATCTGACCATTCAAACTTAACCCCTTTTCTGGTCAAATTTGTGAGAGGAGTAGCAATCTTTGAAAAATCTTTCACAAAGCGCCGATAATAACCTGCTAATCCCAAGAAACTACGAATCTCCGTCACAGTGGTGGGTCTTCTCCAATTCGACACTGCCTCCACCTTTTGGGGATCCACACTAACTCCCTCTGCCGAGATCACATGACCCAAGAACCCCACTTTATCTAGCCAAAACTCACACTTGCTAAACTTAGCAAATAACTGCGACTTTTCCAAAGTCCGCAATATTATTCTTAGATGCTTGGCATGCTCTTTCTTACTTCTTGAGTAAACCAAAATGTCATCTATGAATACGATCACGAAACGATCAAGGTATGGACTAAACACCCTATTCATGAGATCCATGAACGCCGCGGGTGCATTAGTAAGTCCAAAAGGCATCACCTCAAATTCATAATGACCATAACGTGATCGGAAAGAAGTCTTGACTATGTCACCCTCTCGGATCCGCAACTGATGATACCCCGATCTCAAATCAATCTTGGAGAAAACAGAGGCACCCCTCAACTGATCAAATAAATCATCGATCCGAGGCAACGGATATTTATTCTTCACTGTGACCTGATTCAACTTCCTATAATCAATGCATAGTCTCATGGTGCCATCTTTCTTCTTGACAAACAACACTGGAGCACCCCATGGAGACATGCTAGGCCGAATAAAACCCTTATCTACCAACTCCTGCAATTGGGTCTTCAACTCTTTCAATTCCGCTGGAGCCATTCTGTAAGGCGCCTGAGAGATCGGCATAGTTCCGGGAAGTAATTCTATAGAGAAGTCTATATCCCTTGCAGGAGGCAAACCAGGCAACTCCTCAGGAAAAACATCCGGAAACTCTC
>NW_004442806.1:0-1792 GCF_000184155.1 Fragaria vesca subsp. vesca
ACATAAGGAGTAGTAGGTTCACGAAGTTGAGAGCAAAGTGATCTATTCTTTTTGAATAGCTACATGAAAGATTCTTTGTTTTGAATAGATTGCAATTAATAGACATTGTTCTGTTTTGCTTTCTTTTGCATTGATTTTGTGTATGTCAATACATGTAACTGGTTATGTAGCATGTATGTAACTACCCAGGTAACTATCAATCTATAGTTACATGGCCATAACATCATGCTCAAATGCAAAAGTAACTGGACATGTAACTAATAAATGCATATGTAGCTGCCATGTAACTATCTATGTAACTATGTAATTGACAATGTAACTAGCAATGTAACTATTTATGTAACTATCTATGTAACTATTCATGTAACTATGCATCTATCGAACTATCCTTGTAACTATGCATATAACTATCCTTGTAACTATACATGTAATTATTCATGTAACTATGTAATTGACAATGTAATTATCCATGTAACTACGCATCTATGTAACTATCCATGTAACTATGTAATTGACAATGTAACTATCTATCTAACTATCCATGTAACTATCCATCTATGTAACTATCCACGTAACTTTCCATGTAACTATATAATTGACAATGTAACTAACTATGTAACTATCCATCTAACTTTTCATGTAACTATGCATCTATGTAACTATGAATGTAACTATATAATTGATAATGTAACTAATTATGTAATTATCCATGTAACTATCCATGTAACTATCGATGTAACTATCCATGTAACTATCTATGTAACTATGCATCTAACTATCTATGTAACTATCCTTGTAACTATCAATGTAACTATGTAACTAGCAATGTAACTAGCAATGTAACTATTTATATAACTATCCATGTAACTATGCATCTATCTAACTATGCATATAACTATCCTTGTAACTATCCATGTAACTATGTAATTGATAATGTAAATATCAATGTAATTATCCATATAACTATGTAATTGACAATGTAATTAGCAATGTAACTAGCAATGTAACTATCTATGTAACTATGTAATTGACAATGTAATTATCTATGTAACTATCTATCTATGTAACTATTCATGAAACTTTCCATGTAACTATCCATGTAACTATATAATTGACAATTAGGGACAGACGATAATGTAACGCTCTATGGGCTGTAGCCCAAAGACTTTTTTCTGTTTTTTTTAATAGAATAGATTGTATTATATGAAATAAAAAGGTTTATGAATTAACAGCCCAGATAAAAAATAATTAAAAGTAGTCAAAAACCTATTATATTATAAGCTAAATGAGAATTGGAATATACACAAATCCTATTCTACATGACACCTTCACCTTTTATTTTATTTAAAAAGAGTAATAGGTCCAATAATAAGTCCAAGTCCCCAACTATTGCAAAACATAAGTCTTGTTCTTTTTTTCTTCGATACTTTTTGTTCCAAAACATTAACTTCTTCTTTGAGTTTTCTAGAAAATAGTTTTCCCTCAATTTTATTCGATTTTGAAAACATGTTTGTGCTACCAATAAATATTGGCATTTTGTTATTATCTCTAGCTTGTTACATCGAATTTCAAAATATTAAATTTTAGGCTTTTTCTAACTACTTAAGTTCATGAATTTGGGATATTGTGAATTCGATTATTTTTTTTTTAAGTTAATTTCAGTTTACTACCCTGAACTTTAGATCTAAAATCAGTTTGATACCTCATCTTTTTTTTTAATCAGTTTCATACCTAAACTTTCAAAATGACATCAATCTCGACCAAAATGACTAAAATAGCCTTAGTTAATCAT
>NW_004442807.1:0-1243 GCF_000184155.1 Fragaria vesca subsp. vesca
GGGTGTTTAGTCCATACCTTGATCGTTTCGTGATCGTATTTATAGATGACATATTGGTTTACTCAAGAAGTGAGAAGGAGCATGCCAAGCATCTAAGAATAATATTGCGGACTTTGGAAAAGTCGCAGTTATTTGCTAAGTTTAGCAAGTGTGAGTTTTGGCTTGATAAAGTGGGGTTCTTGGGTCATGTGATTTCGGCAGAGGGAGTTAGTGTGGATCCCCAAAAGGTGGAAGCAGTGTCGAATTGGAGAAGACCCACCACTGTGACGGAGATTCGTAGTTTCTTGGGATTAGCAGGTTATTATCGGCGCTTTGTGAAAGATTTTTCAAAGATTGCTGCTCCTCTCACAAAGTTGACCAGAAAGGGGGTTAAGTTTGAATGGTCAGATCAGTGCGAGCAAAGTTTTCAAGAATTGAAGAATTGAAGAATTGAAGAATTGCTTGACAAGTGCTCCTGTTTTGGCACTTCCGGATGATAATGGAGAATATGTGGTCTATTGTGATGCGTCTAGACGTGGTCTAGGTGGAGTTTTGATGCAGCATGATCGAGTTATTGCCTACGCTTCTAGGCAATTGAAGCCGCATGAGGGGAATTATCCTACTCATGATCTGGAGCTTGCAGCAGTAGTTTTTGCTCTCAAGTTGTGGAGACACTATCTTTATGGAGCCAAGTGTCAGATATTTACCGACCACAAGAGTCTTCGGTATGTGTTCACTCAAAGAGAGCTTAATATGAGACAGAGAAGATGGATGGAGTTAATCAGTGATTATGATTGCACTATTGAGTATCATCCTAGAAAAGCTAATGTGATAGCTGATGCTCTTAGTCGAAATCCCTCCATATCTTTATCTCATATAAAGATGGTTTGTGTTCCGCTTCTTTGTGAGTTGCGAGCTACAGGAGTGGATTTGTCAGTGGATGAGGTTGGTGCTTTGATAGCCAGTTTTCATGTGAGGCCAGTTTTGGTTGATAGAGTGCGGGAAGCACAGTATAATGATCCTTCCATAGTTCGATTGATGGAAAGAGCTTCGAATGGAGCCGCAGCCGATCATTTTTCAGTTAGAAGAGATGGGACTCTATTGTTTAAAAATCGGCTATGTGTTCCAAAAAGAAATTAAGAGTTGAAGAGTGAGATTATGGAGGAAGCTCATAGCTCTGCATATGCTGCTCATCCGGGTAGCACAAAAATGTATCGGATTTTGAAGGATTATTATTGGTGGCCAAACATGAAGAGGGAAATTG
>NW_004442808.1:0-1258 GCF_000184155.1 Fragaria vesca subsp. vesca
GAGACAACAGCAGCTTGCTGCTCCGTGGCGGCTCCTAGGCGGCGAGACGGCAAGCAAGACTGCCCCAGAAATGGAGAGGGCGTCCGTACGAGTCCAACGGAACAGGCGGCGTCCAATTTGGTGGTCGGATGAGGGAGAAATCAACCGGAGAAGAATGAGAGCGTGGGAGAGTCGGGAGAGAGGAGAGAGAACTGGAAACTGGCTGCTGCAACTTTAGGGCTTCAAAAAAATAACTCCCACACATTTTTCTACTTATATATACTTTCCAAACCCGGAAACTAACTTCCTCTGACCATAACTTTCTCATACGACATCCGTTTTAGACGTGCCGCATGTCTACGAACTCGTATCGACAAGCTCTACAACTTTCATGAAGGAAGTTTTCGAAGATAACTTACGGAAAATAAAGTCAACTTTTGGCCTATTAAAAGTCAAGGCAACTTTAAATAAACTCCCGAACTTCAACTTCGCATAAACCCAAGAATTTTCATGAATAATCCTTCATTAAAATAAGGGAATAAAATAAGGAAAATAGAAATGAAAATCTAGGGTATTACAGTCGGAATGTTGATCCTTTTACTATGCTCTTTGTCGTTATCACGAATTCTCCTAAGTCAACCTCACTTTCTTAAACAAGTTGAATGAATCTGATTTTCCATCTCAGTCATTGATCTTTTTCATTCATAAACCTTGTTTGGTTTGATGGTGTTGTGTTTAATTTGGTGGTCTTATGTTTCGATAAGACATGTTGCACTACTCGACGTTATATGAATCGTACACGAGTGATGTTATTCGCTTTGTTTTCTTTTTTTAATTAGGTTTTGTCACATCCCGACCCTTATATTTTTACCTTATTTACTAGCGTGATTATAATAAGAATTTTACCGTCTCGATTATTGAGTAAATAGTTTAATTGGTCCCTAGAGGGGTTTCGGGGACGATTATGTGCGGAGGATTATTCGTATGAGGAAAATACGATGACGGTAAAAATAGTAAATTTTAGCTAGTAAAAGGTAATTTTTATTCGGGTATTATTTTTCGGGGTGTTGAATTTTGGAATTATGGGTTAAAAGGGGTGTTGGGTCGGCTGGGCCGAGCCCAACCCATTTCTTCTTCTTTCTCTTCTCCCTCCCTCCCGATTTTTCTTCTCCTCCCACCCGATTTTCTTCTCTCTACACCCAGCAAACTTCCGGCCGTCCTCCCGCCGCCGTCCGACCTCCGTTCGCCGCCGGACCGGTCCCGTTCGGTCGGTCTCCCT
>NW_004442809.1:0-1259 GCF_000184155.1 Fragaria vesca subsp. vesca
ACGGCCGAAGCTATGAGATGGCACGCTGATAGGGAATTGCATGACGAAGATACCCTTATACACCCTGCTGACGGGGAGGCTTGGAAGCATATAGACAGGGAGTTTCCTCATTTTGCGTCAGAGGTCCGAAATGTGAGGCTCGGGCTCTCATCCGACGGGTTCAACCCTTTTGGCAACATGAGTCTTCAATACAGTGTATGGCCGGTGATTTTGGTACCGTATAACCTTCCTCCATGGATGTGCATGAAGAAGGAATACAATATGTTGAGTTTGTTGATCCCGGGGCCCGGTTATCCAGGGAAGTGTCTCGATGTGTATTTGAGACCTTTGATTGAAGAGCTTAAATTTTTGTGGGACGTTGGTCATCCCACTTATGACAAGTACATGCACGAGATGTTCCAGATGTATGTCATGGTTGTTGGTACCATCAGTGATTTTCCTGCCCGTGGGATGTTGTCGGGCAACGTTGTTAGGGGATACAAGGCTTGTCCAGAGTGCCTTAGCGATGAGGGGAGCAGCAGTCATTGCAACAAGATATGCAGATTGGGTCACTGTGCTTTCCTTCCATATAATCATGAATGGCGGTTCGATGAAAAGCCATTTGATGGGACCGTAGAACACGGTGTGGCTCCCAGAAGATGGACGGGGGAAGAAATTTTAGCAGTGCTTAATGAGTACGATTTTGGGCAGCTCAGCAATCATCCCAACATTGTGGCGGCAATACCTGAAAGACCCGACAGGTACAAATTCTGGACACATAAGAGCATATTCTGGGAACTCCCATACTGGAGTAAGTTGTTGATCAGGCACTACCTAGATGTGATGCACATAGAAAAGAATGTTTGCGACAGTGTGGTGGGCGACAGTGCTGAACTTGGAGGGGAAGACGAAAGACGGTCCTAAGGCACGCATTGATCTAAAAAAAATAGCAATTAAGAAGACATCTGTGGTTGAAAGAAGGGAAGAAAAAAATAGCCTCAAGCTCCTTACACCGTGAAGCCTGACCAGAAGAACCTAATTTTCAGGTGGATGAGTTGTGTGAAGTATCCTTCAGGCTATGCAGGAAATATAGCCCGGTGTGTGAACTTCCGGGACAATAAGATGTACGGGTTGAAGAGTCATGACTGTCATATCCTGCTACAACGTCTCTTCCCTGTTTTCATTCGACCGTTCCTTCCCCGTCAAGTGGTGGAGCCGTTAGTAGCGTTGGCAAGATTTTTCCAAAAGTTATGCACACGGGAAGTGAAAAAATCTAACCT
>NW_004442810.1:0-2679 GCF_000184155.1 Fragaria vesca subsp. vesca
TATTACTTTAGTAGGCATGTTATGATTTCGATGACTAAAATTCACAAAATGAAAATTGACCGTATGATGTGATCATTATAGTGAAACATGACTATGGTATAAAATTCAACTGGATTTAACAATGTTCGGGGCTCGATCAAAGCGGTCAACCCTAATTCATATTCATTTATCACACGAAAACTATCTTACCTACCTCTTTGTGTACCTAGTTTGGTGGATTCTTCAACACAATAAAGTCTCACATAGATGAGATTTAACCACCCATGTAAAACTTTGGGGACATTTACCACCCGAGGATAGGGCTCTCCTTAGTGAAGCATAAACGTAAATAGGGTTGACCGCTTCGATCGGGGCCCAAACATTGCCAAATTAAAGTGATTTTTCTACAGTAGCCATATTTTACTATACCGATCACATCCTATTTCACAAGATTTTTGAAAATTTTGCTTCCTCTATATAGTTGGTTCACAAAATTGTACACTAGCATATAACCTACCAAACAAGTTATACCACATTAGTAGGTACGTTGTGATTCCAATGACTAAAATTTAGACGCAGTTGTGAAGTGGGTCCCGCCAGTGGTTTGTGACATTTTTCGGTGAATTTTTCCGACACTAGAGCTATTTTCTATGCATTTTTAAAGTTTTGAAATGGTGGAAAAAAAGTAAAACTTTAATGACATGGACAGATTAGTGACTTAGGACGAATGAGGTCGCAACATGTGGCAATTAGTGTTGAATTTTCAGAAAAGGAATCTCCCGAAATGGAAACTTACCATACTTTTTATAGTAGATTTCCATAAATAGTAACTTTTGTTTTTAAAGCATAACTATCCCCCCAAAATGGAAACTTACCCTTCCTTTTATAGTTGATTTCCATAAATAGTAACTTTTGTTTTTAGAGCATAACTATCCCCCCAAAATGGAAACTTACCATTCCTTTTATAGTTGATTTCTATAACTAATAACTTTCGTTTTTAGAGCATAACTATCCCCCCCAAAATGGAAACTTACCCTTCTTTTTATAGTTGATTTCCATAAATAGTAACTTTCATTTTTAGAGCATAACTATCCTCTCAAAATGGAAACTTAGCCTTCCTTTTATAGTTGATTTCCATAAATAGTAACTTTCAGAAAGTCTACTTTTGCATGTCAGTTAGCTCATGTTATTATTAGACTTAACTCATGTTAATAGTAGACTTTACATCTTAGAGTACTTGATCCAACTTTGAAAAACAATCTCAAGAACGAATTTCCAAAAAGCCTACTTTTCTTTGATTTCTCTTATGTTAATGGTAGACGTTTCTAATGAAAATAATAGACGTGTCTTATGTTAAATGTAGACTTTGCAACTTTCACCTTCCATTATTAATTCAATCTCAAGAACAATTTTGATTTCCAGAAAGTCTACTTTTCTTTGATTTCTCTTATGTTAATGGTAGACATTTCTTATGAAAAAAGTTGTTGTGTCTTATGTTAAATGTAGACTTTGCGTCTTTTACCTTGGGTTGGTTCAATCTCAAGAACAATTTAGATTTCCAGAAAATCTACTTTTCTTTGATTTCTCTTATGTTAATGGTAGACATTTCTAATGAAAATAGGTAGAGGTGTCTTATGTTAAATGTAGACTTTGTATCTTTTACCTTGGGTTGCTTCAATCTCAAGAACAATTTAGATTTCCAAAAGGTCTACTTTTCTTTGATTTCTCTTATGTTAATGGTAGCAATTTCTTATGAAAAAAGTTGTTGTGTCTTACGTTAAATGTAGACTTTGCATTTTTTACCTTGTTTAATTTGCTTCAATCTCAAGAACAATTTAATTTTCCAGAAAGTCAACTTTTCTTTGATTTCTCTTATGTTAATGGTAGAAGTTTCTAATGAAAACAGTAGACGTGTCTTATGTTAAATGTAGACTTTGCAACTTTCACCTTCCATTATTAATTCAAACTCAAGAACAATTTTGATTTCCAGAAAGTCTACTTTTCTTTGATTTCTCTTATGTTAATGGTAGACATTTTTTATGAAAAAAGTAGCTGTGTCTTATGTTAAATGTAGACTTTGCATCTTTTACCTTGGGTTGGTTCAATCTCAAGAACAATTTAGATTTCCAGAAAGTCTACTTTTCTTTGATTTCTCTTATGTTAATGGTAGACATTTCTTATTTTGATTTCTTTTATGTTAATGGTACACATTTCTAATGAAAATAGTAGAGGTGTCTTATTTTAAATGTAGACTTTGTATCTTTTACCTTGGGTTGCTTCAATCTCAAGAACAATTTAGATTTCCAGAAAGTCTACTTTTCTTTGATTTCTCTTATGTTAATGGTAGCCATTTCTTATGAAAAAAGTTGTTGTGTCTTATGTTAAATGTAGACTTTGCATTTTTACATTGGTTAATTTGTTTCAATCTCAAGAACAATTTAATTTTTCAGAAAGTCCACTTTTCTTTGATTTCTCTTAGGTTAATGGTAGACGCTTCTAATGAAAATAGTAGACGTGTCTTATGTTAAATATAGACTTTGCAACTTCAACTTTCATTATTGATTCAATCTCAAGAACAATTTTGATTTCCAGAAAATCTATTTTTTTTTATTCTCATATGTTAATGGTAGACATTTCTTATGAAAAAAGTAGTTATGTCTTATGTTAAATGTAAAGTTTGCATCTTTTACCTTGGGTTGG
>NW_004442811.1:0-1062 GCF_000184155.1 Fragaria vesca subsp. vesca
AATCTCGGCATCTAGGCTTGTTAGCTTGGGGGTCAAAACATGTGGTTTAATCCTTTCCAATGAAAGGTTCCACAGATACCAAGCGAAGATCCGCCTTAGGCATCTAGTACGTCAAAACTCAGAGGAGCAGAATGTTACATTGCTCTTGCATACAAAACCAAGCTGTTCTGAGACTCGATAGAGGTCACAAACGATGCTTTTAATGGGTTTTGTCCCTTCGGATTGATCATACACAATCCGGAAAAGCCGCGAATTGATCAAACACAATTCGAAAAAAGGACCTCGGATTGATCAAACACAATCCGGTGAAAGGTCGGGGTTGATCAAACACAACCCGGACAAAGAAACAAGAGTGATCCAACATACTCTTGACCCGCGAATAAAATTCCGGGATTTTGGTACCTGCACACATAAAATCCCAAGCATAGAATGGAGATGGGGAAGGGAGGAAAGGGATTTTAATCCTCCCCGAGTTATTGAACTTGGAAGAGTTTAAGGTTTCAAAACATACCTTTCTAAAGGCTGCCAAGAGGAGAAATAACGTTTCGCCTACTTATACTTCGAATTTGGGGCTGAAAATTTGACAGGAGGAGCAGCTCTGGATGGGGAAGCTTCTGTCAAAATTTCAGGTTGATCGGAGCAAGGGAAGGTGGTGAACCGGTGGTCGGTAGCGGCGGCGGTCTGGAATTTTCCGGCGGCCGGTTCGGAGACTTTCCGGCCGGTTCTCAGGGTGAGGCCGGCGGCGTTGGATCCGTGACGGAAAGAGCTTTCTGGGGATATAAAATTCCGGCGGAGGGCAGTCGGAATTTTGGTCGGAAATCGGGAAAAACAAGGCTGCCCGATTTTAGGGTTTTGGTTTTTAGGGTTTGGAAAAAAAATGGTGGGCTATTGGCTCTAGGGTTAGAACAAAGTGCATGATAACGTGATGAAGGATTAATGGTAGAGACAAAGAGATAGCAAGAGAATCATCTTATTCATTGATAGGAGCCCTTTATATAGGGAATTACACAATACTAATATGGTAAGGATATGAATACATAGATCTAGTCTAACTACATATCC